>NW_005871544.1:56507-75849 GCF_000147115.1 Myotis lucifugus
CCTAGGGGCTTCCGGGGGGCTCGTTGATGCTCCAGGGCCGAACAAAAACGCACCCAGAGCAGGAGCCCCTTTGTCCAAAAGGAAGGAATTGGATTAAAACAAAAGAAAAAGCAGGGCAATTAAGACAAGGCATAGGGGCTAAAAATTACCTAAAAAAAAGAAGGAATTTAAGCCTATGAAGACCTCGAATTTCTTCTCACATCAGATCCAATAGCCCCACTCCAACCCCGCAGGACTTCCACTCGCAATCATCCAAGTACCTCATAAGAATTCAAAAAAATATTAACTTATTCCAGGTGAGCATGCAGGTGGTGGGTACAGGGTCACACCACTAGTGGTGCAGAGGGAACTCAAAGCTGGTCTCTCTCTCTCTCTCTCTCTCTCTCTCTCTCTCTCTCTCTCTCACACACACACACACACACATACACACACACACTCACTCGCACACCTACTAATGCTCGGTTCCTTGGACTTCTTTCCCCTGAGTGACCCCAAACTTAGCCCACCCCCAGAATTCCTGGGGCCCTGGCTACCAATGCTTAGATCTCCTAAGATACAGAGCCAGCTCAAGGCATCCTTCAATCTTGCTTGGTCCATGTCACCTCAGACTGAGAGCTCCTTGAGAAGGAGAGATGTAATAATAGCCAGAATCATAATCAACAGGCAACCGCCAGGTGCCTCCCTGGGAGCCCCTCCCCCTTCAGTATGCCTCACAGCCCCGCTGCCATCAGGCTACCACCCCCCTCTGCGAGGGACCCCAGCCTAGCACCCCTGCAGGACTTGGGGTGGGGTGGCTGTGAGCTCATGACAGAGGTGCCACACCATTCACCAGACACTCCTTCACTGCGAGGTGAGGCCTCATGGGCCCAGCACAGGTCTGACCTCTGAGGGCTCCCAGGACGGCAGGGGCCACAAGCTGCCCCCAGCACTGCCTTCCTGCTTTGTCACCGATGCCCGGCCCTCTCACAGAAATAACACTGCAAGGGCAGGAGGAAGCATGGCGAGTCAAGGGCCAAGGCTGCCACCACTGACCGTCACCCCTGAGAGCCACAGGAGACAAGATCCATGGGCGAGGGTCAGTGCGGAGGGACCTGGAGGCCTGGGGTCAGGGACAGGCCTTTCGGGCCCAGGAGGACATCTACAAATAAAGACAAGAGTGAGGTGTTCCCAGGGAAAGAAACTGGGCCAGCAGAGTCACCAGTCTGGGAAGCTGGGACCCAAACCATTGCGTCAAAGATGTCCCTACACGCCCAAGATGAAGTGTGCACATGTGCAGAGCCTGGCTCTGCTGTGTGACCTTAGGCAAGTTACTCAGCCTTTCTGGGCTTCACCTACGAAGTGGGAACGAGAATAGTACCTCCTTCATAAGATGCTTGTGAGGCTCAAGTTACCATTTACAAAGTGTTTAGAAACAAGTGTGCTTGGCACCCAGGAAGTGCTCAATGGGTGACTATTATTCCTGGTGTGGGTGGTGATGTCATTTCATTGCATAAAAGCCTTTTCTCACCGAATCCCCAGTGGTTTGGCTGTCACCTGGGGAGCCTGGGTTTTGCTGGGTTCTATATTTGGGGCAAGGATTCACTTGCCCATCTGCCTGAGAGAAGTTACCGATGGCAGCGGTGAGCAGTGAAGGGCCTGAAGGGGCGCCATGTGCCTCCCCACTCTGCCAGCCAGGGGTCGGAGGAGCGAAGACGAGGCGCGGTCAGGCTGATGGGGTTCTGGACTCCCCAAGCCTAAGTGAGTCAGGGTCCCCAGGGAAGCTGTTCGGACGCCCCAGAGGGATCCTCCAACACCCACCTGCGCAGCCAGGCCTGGAGGGAACAGCCCACTGCACTCCAGAGTGGATGGCACACCGATTCTCTTCTGGCCCAGCTGGTGTGTGGCCAGTGCAGGGACTGCCAGGACTCCTGTCCCTGGATTACTGAAGGGCTGGGCCCCTGCGCTCTGCGAGGGATCTGCCCTCCATTGACCAGCCTGCACGGCCAGGCTCTGCCAGGATGGGTCTGCACCAGGGAGGGAAGCGCGTGTGGAGTTAGACAGTCAGTGAGCTGAGCATGGGCAGCAAGGAGGTCCCAGAAAGGCCGGGAGGGGCAGAGAGAGGATTGGGAGGAGGCGCCCCCCTTCTGATGGGGAAGAGGGTTCCTGACTGTGGAGCTTGGGGCCTGGTGGGGGGAGGCAGGGCTGACGTTAGAATCATTAAATAATAATAATAATAATAATAATAATAATAATAATAATAGTTACAGTAATAATATAATGGTTATTGCTATTATTATTGTTAATAGCTTCCCAGAACCTTGCTTGTGTTCTGCCAGTTAGTCCCAGAACACCCACTAGGAGGCAGGGAACGTCATTAGCACCTGTTCCGCAGAGAACAGAGGCAGGGGGAGGTGTCACAGTCGGAGGCGGCTCAGGGTGGAAGGCCAGCCGTGACCATGAGCCTGCACGGCAGGGGTAACAGGAAGCAGCAGCGCAACCACAGTGTGATTTTTGAAGGCAGTAAGGATTCATGGGATGGAGCATATGGGGGTGCAGATCCAAGCAGACAAGTGAGTCAGGATGGTGAGAGATGCAGGTGCTGGTTATGGTGGGTGTAGGAGGGGCCATGGTGGGTGGGAGGAGGGCCATGGTGGGTGAGGTGAGGGACCATGGTGTGGGTGGGGGGAGGCACCATGGGTGGGGTGGGTGGGGGGAGGGGACATGGTGGGTGGGAGGAAGGCCATGGTGGGTAAGGGGAGGGACATGGTGGGGTGGAGGAGGGACCATGGGTGGATGGGGGTAAGGGGTGCTGCTCGGAGTCTCCTGCATTGCTCAGGTGTAGGAATGGGGAGCCAGTGGGTGGGGGGAGGGGGCCATGGTGGGTGAGAGGAGGCACCCATGGTGGGTGCAGGAAGAGGGCATGTTGGATGGGGGAGGCCATGGTGGTGAATGGGAGCCAGCGGTGGGTGAGGTGGGCATGCAGAGGGGTCAGCCTCTGGACGCTCCCCTTGGAAGAGCAGGGCTGCAGGGCTTCCTGATGACGCTGTAAATCAGGCTCCTAAGTAAAGCCATTACCGCGCCTCCAGCGCTCAGTCTATTGCCGATGCCACTGTTCGACGTTACACAAATGTAGTTTATGACTCCTGCTGCTGTATATCCTGCCTGGGGCGGATCTGGGGCCGCAGACACAACCCCCAAGCACTTCGGGAATCAGGCTGGCTGGGACCCTCCCAGGCCAGAGTGTGAGGGGCCCATAGGGCCCTGGTCCCACCCAGTGATGGAGGGAGGGGAGGAGGAAAGAGGGCTGATGGGGCCCCTCCTGTAACACTTACGTTTTGACACAGAATTCCTCCAGCCTCTGAGATCAGTGAGGGGTCACAGGTCTGGTCCCCGAAGCGCCAGGGGATGTGACTGAAGCCTGCCTCCTCCCCTGGGCTGGCCCTGCCTTTATGCCCCTGCACCCCTGCCCAGCACCCTCCCAAATGGGGCTGCCTTGACTCTGCCACTCCTGCCCCACAAACCCCCACCTCCCCACCCTGGACGGGCTCCCCCAGTCTTGGTCACAAAGCTTCATTTCTCCCTCTTCCAACCTCATCATCTAGGAGCAGCTGTGCACAAGGACCGCCCTCCCTCCCTCCATCCCTCCCTCCCTCCGACGCCTCTTCGGCACAGCCCTGCCTGGCCCTCCCTGTGACCGAGCAGTGTTAACTTGCTCATGCCTCCCCCAGCCCTGGGACAGCAGGACTGCGTCTCCATCCTCGGGGTTGCCTTGGGGAGCCCTGGGCTGAGCCGCAGAGGCAGCTCAGTGAACGTTGGCTGAGAGGAGAGCTGTTCATGTCGGTTGCCTTCAGGTCGTGCAGTGTGTGAGACACACACAGCGCTAAGGGGGTGTCCGGGTGGACGGAGCCCCGTGCAGGAGGCCTCTCTGAGTCTGGGACAAAGCCCCAGGCAGCAGCCCCGCCACAGCCACCGCCCACCCTGTCAGAGATCCTCTCCCGGCTGTCCCGTGACCCGCCAGGGTGGGGCAAGGTGTGAGCCACCAGCCCTGGGCAGGGCAGCCCTGGTGAGGCCAGGGCCCTCACATCCTCAGAAATACCTGGGCAGCACCAGGGGTGGGGGTGGGGGGGACAAAGGGTCCGCAGTCTCTGGCATGCGCAGAGCGAGTGCTCCCTGGGTCCCCAGCCTGAAGAGGCTCCAGGAGGGGAGCTGCCCTCACACATGTGGGAGCTGACAGAACTACCAGCTCTGCCCCAGCATCTAGATCCCAGCTTATCACATTGCACTGCACAGCCCGTCGGCGGTGATGGGATCAATGCAGCAGGTCATGGCCAGCATGCTTAACAGGGGGAGAAAGAGCCGGACAGCAAAGGTGGGATCAGGTAGGATAGGATAGGATAGGATAGGATAGGATAGGATAGGGTGGGGTAGAATAGAATAGAATAGAATAGAATAGAATAGAATAGAACAGAATAGAACATTTTACTTAGGAGGGATATTGTTTCATAATATTTTTGTTTCCATCACACATGTGCTGTGATTTTGTGCATGTCCTACGAGGTTGTGATGTAAAATCTATTTCTTACTGTGGGTTCCAGTCATAACAGTTTGAAAGCCACTAATGTGAGTGACCTCGAGGCCAAGCCTACCACACTGCCTGGCGCGGGCCTCCCTCCCGCTCTGCGATTGGATTCAGCAGCTACTAGCATGTGGAGTGTGTGTCTGCACTAAGGGATTTTTTTTTGTCTTTTTAAATTTGTCAATTACAGTTGACATTCCACATTATTTCACATTAGTTTCAGGTGTGCGGCACAGCGGTTAGAGTACAGTGATGTCATTTACGAAGTGGTCCCCCCATAAGCCTGCACCCACCCGCACCATCCACAGTGATACGAAGTTACTGACTGTATTCCCCATGCTGCACTTCACACCCCTCCTGAGGGATGTTTCCCACAGGCTGCTGCCTCCCTGCAGAGCTGTCCTCCATCCCGAGTCATAGCAGAGGGAGGCAGGTCCAACAGGACCTCGGGGACGCAGCCACTAGGTTGTGAGTGGAACCATGAGCTCAGGCCCAGGAAGGGACAGCTGGGACAGGAGCCCCCAGCCCCCTAATGCTCTCTGCAGTCAGCAGGGGACAGCTCCCTGCCTGCAGGAGAGAAGGGAAAGGACAGGGCTGTGTGGCTGCAGGAGAGCTGGCTGGACCCAGACCTTCCCTCGCAGTCACAGGGCCCGGCCTGGAAGGACCAGGGGGATTCTGCAGTGACCCTCCTTTTGTAGACGGGGACTGTACCCACCCCGCCCCCGCCAGGAAGGCCAGTGACTGGCTGGGAACCGACCTGGGCATAGACTCCGTGTCTCCTAAAACTTCCCCATGAGCACTGCTCCTGGAGGGGCCGGACGCTGGGCAGTGGCGGGCCACACTGAAAGCGCCCTCTCCCCTGCGGGGCCTGGCTGCTGTGGGCTCCACCTGGAGCCAGGGAGCCCCAAAAGGAAACTCCACAGCCCAGGGCCTAGTCCAGGGTCAGGCTTATACCAAACAAGAAGTTTAAGAAGTATTTGGAGAGAGAGAGAGAGAGAGAGAGAGAGAGAGAGAGAGAGAGAGAGAGAGAAAGAGGAGGGAGTTGCCTCTGGAAGATGACAGCCCAGTTAGGGCATGAGGACAGTGACATAGAGAAAGATCACCTCAAAATGAACATATGGCGAAGACAGAAGAGGGGTGCAGAGGCCTGGCTAGAGCAGTCACGGAAGGCTTCCTGGAGGTTGAGGTGAGGGGCAGGGCAGGCTTGGGCAGGCAGAAGGAAGAGCCATGATTACACGACCGTAGTGCCTGGATTGGGGAGGTCCAGGACACCCGAGGGGTCACAGAGGAGGGACATCTGTCTGATATGCAGACCAGAAGGGTTCTGCAGGGCTCCCTGGGGCTGGACGAGCAGGAACAACTAGGAACTGGCCACGTGAATGTGGGGGTGGGGGTGGCGAAGGGAGGAAGAAAGGCTTACGAAGAGACAAGGTTCCGATTCCACACCCCCCAGGGGAAATGGGGGGCACCCGGCCAGCAGGCCATCCGGCCAGGACCCCGTGGCTCCAGCCAGAGCAGAGCTTGGCCGCGTCTCCCTCTGCTACCCCTGAAGCTGGAAGGACCTTAGCCACCGAGAAGTAGCGGGAATGGGGCTTCCTGGTCCTGCCTACACATGCGTATTAACCAGCTAGAGAAAGCTCTAAAAGAAACCGGGTCTATTTCTGTCACTCGGAGGTGAAGACTTTCCTAGAAATTGACTGTTAAGCCTCTGTTGTGCATGCAAAGGCCCCTACACGCACACATGCAGCACACGCGCGCGCGCGCGCACACACACACACACACACACCATTGCCCATGGCTGCACCCCTCAGGGGCTGCAGGTGCGCCTTTGGAGGGTCTGGCCCCAAAGCGTGTCGGGTCAGTACGCGTGTGTCCATGGGTGGAGGAGTGTGTGCAAAGGGTGCCTCCTGAAGCCCTAAGTCCAGGTTTTGACCGAGTGCTGACAGCCCCCAGCTGGCTTCCACCTCACTGTGTCTTCCTGAGGGTTGACTCTAAGCTGACAGTTGGCTCGAGGGGCTCCATGTGTAGAGACTCCTCCCCACACACCTACATGGTACCCACAGGTGACCCAGGTGTGGATGGAGTCTCTTTCTGTCCTGCTTTGAAATCTGCCTCTGCCTCCAGTAATTGCTCCATGTCTGTGACACATACTCCCTCCCTCTCCAGACCAGACACAAGGACAGCAGCGGGACAGCTGCGGGCCAGTGAGCTCCCTCCACCGCCTCCTCTGGGGCCCTCGGGGGTCCTGGGGTGTGCTGATTCCTCACTTTCTCATCAAAGGGAGGGAGGAGCAGGGACCAGCGGCTTCCTGTCAGTCCCCAGTCATTCATCGTGGGGCAAAGACCATTAGGGAGCAGAGGTCTGTAGGGGCGCCATCTGGATCAACAGCACCTGTTGCTATTTTTAAAACACACGTTGTGCAGCTGAGCTGGGATTAAGCCGAGGCAGAGGTAGGTGTGGAAGCAGCCAGTCCCGAGATGCTCTGCGTTCCCTTGGGCACCAGTGCTGCTGTGAGCCTGGGGGCCCTGTCATAATCAGCCTCATCCCCGGGGCTGCCAGGAAACAAGATGAGAAAACAGGCTGGAAGCGGCAGGAGGGCTGTGGAGGGAACATCACTCTCTCCCCGCCCCCACCATCTCCAGCCCTGTGCCCAGCCCCATCTTCAACAGCTTTCTGCCTCATGCACTTCCTCTCCCTGACACCCTGCAGACCACCCTCTGTGAGCCCGCAAGGCGTTGGATGTGAGGTCCAGGTGACTCATTTCTTACATGACCACCACGGTCCAGGAACCGGCTGGTGCTTTACAACATCATCTCGTTATATCATCTCATTTAATTGGTAGAACAGACCTGTGAGGTCAGCGCTCTTTGTGTTCCCGTCTGAGGGGTGACTATATTGAGGCTCCCAAAGTCATACAATCAGTTCGGTAAGACCAGGGGATTCAAGTTCAGGTTCATGCGAGTCTGGGGCCCAGCCCTTTAGCCCTTAACCATCTGCGGGCCAGCTCCCGGAGCATTTGATGTCCAGCGGAGGACACAGACATGTAATATATGGTCTCCAACAGGTTCATGACTGAGTCAACAGCAACAGTTATTCAACTAACAGTTATTGAATGTCTACCACATGCGAGCTGCCGCTTGAGGGCCTGGGATACAGGTAGACACAATAGATTCCCGCCCTCACAGAGCTACTAATCTAATGATCCGTCCAGGTGCCCAAGCCATGACCCAAGGTTCATCCTGATATCTCCGCACTCACAGCTCTCCCGATCTGACCAAGGGCTAGCTACATGATGATTATCACCGAGTCCTGTTGACTTTAGCATTTAAGTAGCTCCAATAGCTGCCCACTGTTCTCCGTCCACCCTAATCTGAGCACCATTAGCTCTCTCCTGGACTATCCCAGCAGCCTGCTCGGTGGTCTACATCCGTCCACTCTTGCCATCCACCAAGCAGTTTTCCACCATGCAATTAAAGTGAGCTTTTCAAAATGGAGATCTGGTTTCTCTTCCCTTACATATTAGTCCTTCAATGCCTTTCCATGGCTCCTACCAAAAATCCTTAACCACCTCTGATGCCCTGTCCATCTCCCCAGACCTCCCTACACCATGACCACACCATCGCCACCATCACTGCCACCACACCCTCCATCCCCACCCCACCTCCAACCTCCTCCACCACCATCTGCACCACCACCGCAGCCCTCACCATCACCGAAGCACGAGTCTTCATAAAGCTTCCCTCCACGCGTGTGTCTGAGCCGGGAGCTGTGTGCAATGATAGAAGCAGACACCCGCTATTGAAGCTCTGACCACCTGAGACAGAGACTCAGAAACAATCATCATGGCCCCGTCTGTTCCAATACAAGCCGTAAGACTGATGCGGAGTTTCTAGCCTTCCCCCTCTCCAAGAAAAGGTCTTCATCATAGTCGAAGGGCGCACTGCTTCTCCTGCCCTAACGCAGGATGCATAGCAGCCAAGACCATCTGGAAGAGGCTATGGACCCCCAGGGAAATCACTGTAGGACTCCCCAGCATTTACATTCCAGCAAACCTCGGGGCGATGACCTTGGAGAGCAGCCCTCAGAGAAGCATGCAGAGCATGTTCAAGGTTGACAGAGGCAGGCCCACCCCTCAGAGTCCTTGGGATACTGTCTCTACCTGACCCACCTCCCAATTTTAAGGATGAGAAATCAGAAGAGGGTCAGAAAGGAGACCCTCTAGATCAGCGGTTCTCAACCTGTGGGTCGCAACCCCTTTGGGGGTCGAACGACCCTTTCACAGGGGTCGCCTAAGACCATCGAAAAACACATATATAATTACATATTGTTGTTGTGATTAATCACTATGCTCTAATTATGTTCAATTTGTAACCATGAGATTGGGGTCACCACAACATGAGGAACTGTATTAAAGGGTCGCGGCAGTAGGAAGGTTGAGAACCACTGCTCTAGATCAAGGTCATACTGCAAGTCGCTAGCACAGCCAGGCTGCAAGGTCAGCTCTGAGACTGTCCGTTGGCCCACCTGGCTTCCTGGGATAAAGGGACAAGAGAGGAAGCCCCTCAAGGAGGCTACCAGGGTCCTCGTCTTCAGGTCCCAACGAGGACAGAGCAGGACGCTGGTTATCATCCACAGCGGAGAGGAAAAGCAAAATGGTGACACAGTCTGCTCCCAGCCAAGGAGACAAAATCGTGGCGGGGTGTGGGGGGGGGGATGGGAGGGGGAAGAGCTTCTGGTTGATGCTGCCTTAGCTGAAAGGGAAAACAGAAATCCCCTCAACTCCAGGCCCAAGGGGAGCAACCTGGCCACTTTATTACTTTCAACAAATCTTGCGAGTTGTCTGGTTCCCAGATGGGGTTCCTCTCTGGGTCCCCGTCTCCCTGCTCTCTGTTCTGAGTTGCAGCTCCAGAGGAGACACGGGTCACCAGATGGGAGGCCAACAGAGAGGGGCCTCAGTGAGGGCAGGAGTAATTGCACGAAGGGCTTATTAGCCATCCACAGTGAGCTTCCTCCCCTACGAACCCTTCCTCTCTGTTGTGAGGACCTGGCCTGCATTGGCCCATTTTACCCCACAGCAGCCCACGCTGAGGCCTGATGGGGGGAGGCGCAGGCCTGGCCCAGCTGAGGGGGAGGTGCTGGTGAGGGGGCACTGGCCGGCAACCCAGAGACTGAGGTTCCCTGGGAAAATCCCAACACCTGACCTGGTGTTTTTGATGACCCTAGTCAGCCTGCTCAAGAGCAGTGATGCCCGGATGAACCACTGTGCCACCTGATCAGTGTCCCCCAAAAAATATAAAAAGGAGATTCACTGTTCCCAGAAGGTCTGCAGATTCCCTCTCTTGTCTCCTCTGCCTTCCAGTCCCATGTTGACTTTCTCAGCTGACAGCATCTGCTGACCACTTCTTACTCCAGAAACGCTGTGTGCAGATGAACTCTGACTCCACAGGCTGGCCTCCCGCATTTCATTAGGCACAGGTGGTCCATGGAGTCTTCCCCTTGAACTGTGGAAACCCTGCTCCATGGGCCTGGGGGACTGTGGGCTGGCGGGCAGGCCCTGGGCCCCTAAAACGGCACGCAGATGCCAGGAAATGGAGGCTGCAGCCTCTCTTTACGGAGGACACTCCCATGCACCTCAGCCCTCACCCACAGCAGCGCCATGCCCCTGTGGGCGAGTGGCAACATGTATATGTGGGCAGCCGCTGGGCCCCCCGTGAGATGAAAGCAAAGATGCTGTGTGTGCTTTATTCCCATCCTGGCCCAAATCCTGGCCCAATGCTAGGAAACAGGGTGTTAGTAAAACCCACCATTTCCTCTGAACTGGGTGGCTGAGCCAAACCTGGGGCCATGGTTGGTGGCAATGAACTCATTAAACATCTCTGAGTTCTCACCCCCATTTTACAGACAAGGAAACTAAGGCCCAGGGAGGCCAAATAACTTGCCTAAGATCACACAGCCAGTAAGTAGCAGAGGTTGGCTGGAGACCCACCTACACTGCCTCTAGGGGGTGGGGACAGGGTGGGACAGTGGGAAGGACATGGGCCACTTTATCAAGAGCTCTGGGAGCCACACCTGCCTGCAGGGGGACAACGGAACAGTGAGAGGAAACAACCTGGTAGCCAAGGAGCAGGAGGTGAGGATGAGAGCCCCACCTACACACCAGGTGCAGGGGAAGGCTGAGAAAATACTCCAGCTGCTGCTGGGGGAGGAGGCCCTGCGGACAGAGTCTGTTGCTTTAAGGGTGGGCCGGCCTGGAATTCGGGGGAGAGTTGGTATGGTACCAGTGGGTCTCAGGCTTGGAGGGTGTCACAGGTGAGGAGCAGGCCTGGGAGGGGTCTGCAGGTTGAGACAACCAGCTCAGGCCAGGGGACTGTGGAATAGAGGATTCTGGCTGCAACCGGCGAGTCTGGCTGAGAAACCAGACAGGAAAGCCCTCCCGGGTCAGGACAAGACAGGGATCACATCCGCCTCATGGCACAGTGTGATTGTGGTTGGGGACAGGGTGGCAAGGAGAAACCCCGCGCTGACCACATTTCGCAGTCCAGACATGCCAAGGAGGATTAAGCACGTAAGCTGGGCCCTAGCACGTCGCTGAGCTGTGTGAACCTGGCCCTGAACCGCTCTCACGGGGCGGGAGGCTTCTGCCCTCTGATCTCTGTGACTTCGAATTCACGCGCAGTAATCCATCCTCCACACATCCATCCGGACCAATTTCCTTAAAGGCACATCGGACTATGTCATTCTGGATTAAGAGTTTTGCTGCTCCCGGCCAGCCTCCCCACCAGGCCTAAGCTCCTCAGCCTGGCGTGCAGGGCCCTCCCTGGCTTGGCCCTGCCCTCCTGTGCCACCATTCAGCTCCCCTGCCCTGGCCTCACCCTCGGTGCTCGCTCTTCAAGGACGCCCTCAGCACAGCCTTCCCAGCTGCATGTGGTTGGCCCACGCCTGCCTTTTCCCATCTCCAGGTTCTCAACGCTGGAATGAGAATCCCCAAAGAGCTTTAAAACTCCAGTGCCGGGCCACACCCAGAACATTAAACCGGACTCTGCTGGGCCAGGAACCGATGGTTTCTAAAGCTCTCAGGTGACTGCAATGTGTAGCCAGGGCTGAGAACCACTGTTCCCTTTAACCAACCTGGACCTACTCCCCTGAAGATTCAGCCCAGGTGTCTCAGTCATCATCAAATATTGATTGAGGCGGCACTATTCTAAGCACCGGGTATAACAATAATGATAGCTAATACTTATTGGCACTTAACATGTGCCAGACACTGTTCCAAGTGCTTTACATATATTAACTCATTAAACCGGAACAACATCCCTGTGGGGTAGGTACTATTATTTCCCCATTTTACACACGGGGAACTGGGGCACAGAGAGGTGAAGCGACTGCCCCAGGGTCACACAGCTGGTGAGCACTGCAGTGGGACTTGCACGCAGACTCGAGCACCAGTCTGCACTTGTAACCCTGCCCATTCCTGCCCTCACAGTGCTCACAGGCTGCAGGAGAAGCAATGAACAAACAAGGAGATAGTGGGGGGGCGGTATATGGAGAACAAAGAAGAGCTGCCTTGAGTGAGAACGGCAAGGGCCACCCAGGGCAATGCTTCAGCTGACTCCCGACGGATGAGGGGGTCCTGCCAGGCGAGGGGGTGTGGGTGGGGGATGGTGTTCTAGGCGGGGGCCCAGTGAACGCCAAGGTCCAGAGGTGGGAATCCGTGATGTGCCCTAGGAACTGTGGCAGTCTAGTGGGGGTGGGGCGAGGGCACAGACAACAGAAGGAAGCTGACGGGGCCAGCGCCTGGCAGGCCACCTAACAGTTAGGATTTTATCCTGAGAGCAGTGGCGTCTTCAGCAAGACGTGCACAGTGTCCGTGGGAGGGTGAGCTAGAGCCTGGGAGGCGGGGCCTTCAGGAGGCTGCTGCAGCTGCTTCCCAAGAGGTGCCTGCAGGGAGCTGGAGAGAATCGCCTCCTCCTGGAAGCCCGCCAGGGCCTCACCTCCAATCGTCACCAGCATGGTGCACTGTAATTGCCTGTGTACTCCTTGGCCTCCCCTGCAGACTGGGAGCACCTTGAGGGCAGGGGCCAGGTCACTGGCCTCTGAACCCAGCAGCTCACCAATTCCAGGTGCTCAGTGAATGTCTGCTACCTGCAAGGGAGCTGAACAGAGGCACCCGGGCAGCATCCTGTAGAACTCTGAATTAGGGAGGGAACTAGAAGTCCCTCTGCCCACCTTCCCTCCTTAGAGCTGCAGATCTCATAGACCTTGGCCAGAAGGAGGAATGTTGCCCCCCCCCCAGCGGAGCCCTTCACCCCACCATCGTGGCTGAGCGCCCACCACCTCAGTTGGGAAAGCAATGTTAGAGCTATAGGTAACCTGCGGCAGCCAATCCCTTACCCTCTCCCCCTAGCAAACCCCATTAGGCAGGGCAATGGGGAGGGAGGTGGCCTAGCCCAGAGCCCCCCTGAAATAGCAGAACCAGGGATTCCAGGCCTGAAGTAGCCCAGGTATTTAGCTGGCAGTGTGGGCACCTGCCGCTGCTCTGGCCTCTGACAGTGAGGACAGGGCCAGGTCTGGCCTTGGAGCTCCTTGCTGGTCCTTCTGCTGCCATCGCCACCACCAGGTGGGCCCCAAAGCCATGTGCTGACCCACCTCCACCTGAATGACAGGAGGGCAGAGCCAGCAGGGTGGGAGGCTCAGAGGGGTCACCCAGGCATCATGGACAGTTGGTGGCAGAACTGGCTGGGCACCCAGGTTTCCGGACAGCCAGTCTAGTTTCCCCATGGTGCTGCCTCCCTCTCTGCGTCTTAGGACCGTCGCTCTCTGGTGGTGCTGAAGCGGCCCAGAGCCCGGAGCCCCTGGACTAGAAGAGCCACTGTCTCCGGGAAAGGCACCCAGCCAGGTCCTCCAGGGATGGCACTGCCCCCTCCTCACTGGCAGAGGACAATCCCCGTTCACAGTTGGCATCACTGTGATGGTCCAAATCCAGTTGTGTGGGCCTGGGCAAATGACAAACCCTCTCTCCTCAGTTTCCTCCCTATGGAATAAAATCAGTCCTATGGCCTAGCACAGGGGTGGGCAACCCCTGGCACACGTGCCAAACATGGCACGCCAGTAACTTCTGCTGGCATTCGAAACCCTCTCTTATAATCTTCCATTTACAATTTTTTCTTAATATCGACTTTTTTATTTTTTCAGATAAATTCAGTTTAGGTGCATCTTTGATAAATAAATAATTTTACATAACATGTATACATTAAAAAATAAATGTATTTTTCATCATTATATACTGTGTTTTTGTCGCTCGAATGAATTTTATTATTTCTTCAAGGTTCTTCACATACGTACACCTTAAGAGATATCAAGTAGGCGTAACATGTTCTCAAAAAATTAGGATTGGCACGCAGAAGAATTTTGAGTCAGAGATTTTGCTGGTTTTGGCACGCACTCACAAAAAGGTTGCCCACCCCTGTCCTAGCATCATCATGGGAATTAAAAGAGTTAGCAAATTAAAGTTTTTATGACAGTTACTCGCAGATAATTAAGTGCTTCGTTCATACAAAGATTAGTGAGAACTTCCTAGGTCAGAGTCAAGGGACCTGGGTCACTACATGAGCCTGGGCTTTTCACCAAATCCACTCTGTGCATCGGTTTCCCCAGCTGTAAAATGAGGGAGTAATTCATCCCTGTGAGTGGCCTGAAGACAACCAAGAAATGCCAAGATCTATGAAAAGAATTTGTAAGTTAAAAAGAAAAAGTACCGCCCTGGCCGGTGTGGCTCAGTTGGTTGGGTAGACTCTAGTGCAGGGGTCCTCAAACTACGGCCCGCGGGCCACACGCAAATACAAATATTGTATTTGTTTCCGTTTTGTTTTTTTACTTCAAAATAAGATATGTGCAGTGTGCATAGGAATTTGTTCATAGTTTTTTTTTAAACTATAGTCCGGCCCTCCAACAGTCTGAGGGACAGTGAACTGGCCCCCTGTTTAAAAAGTTTGAGGGCCCCTGCTAGTGCACCAAAAGATTGCTGGTTCGATTCCCAGTCAGGGCACATGCCCCGGTTGTGGGATCAATCCCCAATAGGGGGGCATGCAGGAGGCAGCCAATCGAGGTTTTGCTCTCACATGGATGTTTCTCTGTCTTCCTCTCCCTCTCTCTTCCTCTCTCTCTCTCTATCTCAAAAAATAAATAAATAAATAAATAAATAACTCAATAAAATTTTTAAAAAGAAAAGAAAAAGTAGCTTACAAGTGGGAGGCTGATGGACAGGTAACCCCACAGCAGATAAAGGGCCCCATAAATCACCCCTGAGCCAACAGCTGCCTGGGTTTTATGGGCCCTGGGGCCCAGGCCACTGTCCTGAACATCATTCAGAATTTATAGACTCTTGTCACCGTCCTTCCCAGCTCTTTTATTCAGTCACCTTAGAAACAAGCCTGGCGCCCACTGAGCCCTTAATGCCCTTCCAGGGAAATGCTGCCCCTCCTGCCCTCCGCCCCCGCCTGGTGGGAGGAGGGAACTGTGGCTGGCAGGTGCATCCACTCTGCCACCAGGTGCCTCCTCTCCCTGTGGGACAAGCAGACAATGACAGCGAGATCAAAGGAAGCCCAGCGCCCAAGGGGAACCAGCCTTCTGCGCCTGCCTGCGACCCAGTCATTGCTACATTCCTACAGGACTGGGTGGGGCTGGGGGCCTCCCCCTGGTCATCAAGGAAGGAAACCACAAAGGGCAGCACCAGCTCGGACCGAAGGGAATCTCATCCTGCTTTCGCCACTTACCAGCTGAGTGATGTTAGCTACACATCCTGGCCTTGCTGGGCTTCAGTTTTCGCACCTTTAAGTATTTGCTCTGCCTGCCCCGTAGGCCACTGGGATGACTCGATGAGACCTGTTCTCCTGGGATAAGGTTCAAGGGGAGCTGCAGCAGAGGGGCCAGGAGTGTGGGGTGCTGGCGCCAGACGGCCCGGGCTCAAGTCCCAGTTCAGTTGCTTCTTGGCTGGGTGACCCACCGCCAGTCACTTTACCCCTATGCGCCTCCGTTTCCTCCTCAGTAAATCTGGCTAAGAATGTGTAATTCACAAAGTTTTGTGAGGATGAACCAGGATGTCCTCTCTAAAGCCTGCTGGGCTCAGCAAATGTGAGGGACCGTCCCCGAGGGGAGTCCAGAATGGTGGTCAAGGACATGGCAGTGGGAATCGGACACAGCTGGGCTCCAATCCCAGCTCAGGCTGCAGTGTCTGTGGGACGTGGGTAGAGTAACCAACTCATCTCAATGGCCTGGGACTTACCTAGTGTTAAAGCCCGGAGTTCTGCATTCCAGGAGTCCCCAGTCCCCTTAGACCCAGTGCAAATGCCATGGCTGCTCTGAGCTGGTCTCCACATCTGCACAGAGGGAGGCAGCACCGACTCCGCGAAGGCAGCAGGGGAAGGAGTGGGAGGTGCCTGGGAATCGCAGCACCAGTGACGCCTAAAGGATGCACGCCCAAGCCAGGCCCTGCAGTGCTTGGTGGATAGCCACTCGTTTCATGCTCATGACAGCCCCAGAATTAGGACTGGTGTTGGCCCCACGTTACAGAGGAGAAAACTGAGGCTCAGAGAGAAGTGACCTGTCCAAGTTCATACAGCTCATAAGTGGAATCACTGAGATTCTAACCCAGGCTGTCTGGTTCCTGTGGCTCAATCACTGAGCTCAATTATGTGCCCTGTCACATAGCAATAAACAGCAGTGGTTAATAAGAAAAACGATGAACACATCACTCCTCTGAGGGATGCTCCAGTCATATCAGCACGGGGTGTGAACTGATGATTCCGGGAGGGAGTGTGAGGGTCCCTCCACCTTCCACTTGGTACTTTCCTTGTTAGAGGCCCCTTGACAAGGACAGATAGGCAAGTGCCTGGCCATGGAGCCCCGGGAACCCACGCCCCTCTTCACAGCAGGCCTGTGGGAATGTGGATGTGGGAATGAGGATGGGGGAAGGAGGATGCTCGGGCTGCACTCTTTGGAGGATGGCTCCGTGGTCAGGCAGCTCACTCCCAGGAAGGCGGCCTAGATGCAGCAGTCACCAACCGGTGGTCCTAGGACCTCTGGTGGTCCATGAGGTACGAAAGGTTGGCGACCGCTGGCCTAGAGCAACATCCTCAGGCTCGGCCTGTGGCTCACTCTCCTCCCTGCCCCCAGTAAGGGACATGCAGATGCAGATGGCCCTGAGGGTCCTGCATCTTCCAGAATCGCCTCCTCTTCCCCTGAGTGAGAGCTGGGACGGTGAGAAGGGTTCTGAGCCATGGGAAGTTGCCTAACGAGGCCCGGATGGGCGCCATGACAGTATCTCCTCAAGGTTGGGGCGGGAGGCAGAGAGCATGAGCCTGGGGAGGAAGGGCCTGTCCCTGTAGTCCAGACTGAACCCATACCCCCTCCAAACTTTTCAGACAGGAGTCTGGGGTCCCAGCAGACAATGCTCAGCAGGGGTCCCCAGTGAGGGAGGGGCTGGCCCTGCAGAACATGGGGGGCTCCAGGCACCGCCAGCTCCTCCTCTCACACCCGCTAGCCTGCTGGGAGCCAGGCTGGGCTTGGAGACGGGCGGGAACCCAAAGGGCAAGGGGAACTGCACAAAGGCAGTCCTGTGGGGTCCCATGGGGGTCAGGACAGCAGCTTCCTTCCAGGGACACAGGGAAGAAGGAGGGCAGCCGACCAGCGAGCCACCCAGCCAGGGCTCCCACCACCCCTGCTCTGTGCCTGCCCTTCTGCCCTCACCTGGAGGCCAAACTGCAGATATCAGGGTCCCAGTCAGCTCCCAGGAACACCGTCCCCCACTCTGGGGGCAGCTCCAGCTGATGCAAGTTCCCCTAAGTCTTTTCCTCAAGGACAGTGAAACCATTACAGAAATTAAGGGTGTGTGAGGACAAGAGTGCCCCTTCGTAACACTGTGTCCCCACCCTTTCATCCTGACTCCAACTCAGCAATCACAGGTGACAGCTTAAATCTCGGGTAAGAGTGTGGACTTAGAACCAGGCTGCTTGGGTTTGAATCTAAGCTCTGCCCTCTAGAAAGCTGTGTGACCTTGAGCAGGCTACTTCACTTCTCTGGGCCTCCATCTGCTCATCTATAGAATGAACTGAGAGCAGCACCCACCCCTCAGGTTACATGTGGGGATAAAACAAGTACATCAAGCTTACATAGAACAGCGCTGGGCCCGCCGTAAGCATTCACTACCAGCAGCCATTACCCTAATGGTGTAATAGAACTCAATCCAAGCATGACCTGGTCACTCCATTAGCCTCTCTCAACTCCGGTGTCCCACCTTTAAATGGAGACCGCTCTACTTCCTCACTGTCAGGAGGTCCAAAGTAGATCAACATGGCTGTGCGTTGAGCTTCGAACACTACCAAGTGCTACTCATACGTGGAAGGAGTGAATATAATGCACTCGCTAATAACTATGAGGTAATATAAACATAATACTGCAGGGTAACACGATACAGTGTAACGTAATACTCTGCATTAAAAACTGAATTGAGAGAGAGACAAGACCGATGGAGAAGGAGGAGGAGAGGCCGAGAAAGGCCGAGCGAGACAGGGACGGAGAGGGAGGGCCGAACTTCCAGAGCAGGGAATCAATGCCATACTGTAATTTAAAAAGCAATATACAGTAAATATCAGCCGGCGCCACTGAGCAGCTGCATCACAGGGGGCCCGTCCGAGATAACTCACACCCCAAGAGGGGCCAGCCACCAGCCCCCCCGCTGGCCTCCCCATAACTCATACTCCACAGCTCTCTTCCTGCCCAGATTTATCCTGCAGCCGCGGTACCCACAGCGCCTCCCAATTATGTGCCATATTTACGTGGCCGGTGATTTATGAACAGGCTGATCACAGAGCCCTAGAAATGAGCTTGGGGTCTGGACTTGTCCCCTGAGGAGGGGAACTGGACTGGGGCTTTGCACCGGGGGTGGTTGGGAGGCCAAGTTCCTGCAGAATCCCATTCTCAGCTCCCCTCCTATGGACCGTGCCCCATACTGCTCTCCATGGCCTCCTGGTCTCCTGTCCCCTCCCTGAGGTCACACACCCACCCCTTTCATCACCCTATGTCTCCCCTTAGACACTTACCCCTAATCCATTCCTGCACCCCACTCCCCCAGAGTTCCTGAAACCCCACCCACAAGCGCTCCCTCCACGTCCGGTTTCTCCCCACCCCAGGTCTGAGGTCGTCACTCCCTCTTCTGTGTCCTGGCCCAAGACCCACGTTCTTGCCCAAGGATGCTCTCCCAGCTCCTGCAACTGAAAGATCTGGAAGGTCCTTCTTCCCGACACCAGCACCAGCCCTGGGGAGTGAGGGATGGGGGTAGGGATCATGCCAGGGGCATGTCTTTCTGGCCTTCTCTCCACCAGGCTGGATCAGATGCTCCTTCCTCACAGGAAGCTCCCCATCCAGGTCCCACAGCCCTCTTAGAGCCCCTAGCCCAGTCCCACCCCACCACACCCCACCCTACCCAGGACATTCTGAATGGCATCAAAAGGGTCCAAATTAGCATGCCCTGTGGCCCTGCCACCAACTCCCATGGCCTAGGTACTGTGTACATGGACGCAGCCTGCTCCCCCAGGCCTGCATGTACACCCCACCTAGACACGCAGACCTGGGACTGAGTTGCTCACCAATCTGACTCAACACGAATAAGGCCTGGGTGAACCCATCAGCACCTTCACCCAAACCCTCCTCCCCGAACACCCCCTCCTCGGCTCAACACCATGTGAGCGTAAGGGATAATAAAAAACCCAACTGGACCAGGAACCACTTAGT
>NW_005871544.1:75949-86150 GCF_000147115.1 Myotis lucifugus
AGAGCTCTGCGAATCCCCCGAAGTGCTGCGCAAGATTTAAGGGTGGCTGTTTGAAAGGAGTGTCTGTGAAGCCAGTCCTCAGTGGTTCCTCTCCACGCTTAGGAAAATACCATGGCTCTGGCCACTATGAATGATGACAGCTCACACTTACATGGCGTTCGCCGGAGCCGGGCACTGCTCCAAGCACTTGACACACAGTAATTCATTTACTTCTCTTAACAACCCCGCACTGTGGGTCCGATGATTACCCCCATTTTGCAGATGAGAAAAAAGAGGCCCAGAGCAACCTACCCACGTTCACACAACCAGGGCAACCGAACACAGTGTCAGCCCTAGGAATGGGGCCCCGTGCGCCCCTGCTCCCTACAGAAGAGGGTGCTGCATCCGAGCATGTGAGTCCTGGGTACGGCGCCCTGTTTATCTACTCCATCCTCCTCTTGGACATAAATGTCCGAAGGACAAGAAGTGGGCCCTCCCTCTGAGGAGGGAGGCTTCTCAAACACAGGAACCTGCCTCGCCCATGTATAACCTCCGTGCGCTTCCCCTGCCAGACATTCCACGCCTAGACCCACGCCCATCTGAGGCCTGGGGAACCCTCTTTCCCCCGTGCAATGGCCCTCATTTGTCATGTGCTTAGAAGCTGTGACTTTGGACAGAGGCTCTAGGATTTAGGTCTATTCCAGGGTCTCCCCTCGGTTCCCCTTCTCCCCAGTCTGGCCCTGTGACACAAGTAACCAGGCCTGGGGGAAGAATAAAGGGTTCCTTTAGGGCCAGCTGTCCCTAAACTGGGACCACAAGCCCCAAATCTCCCCCAAATCTCTTCACCCCTCAGTTTCTATTTGGGTGAGACGGTAAGGTGTGAGCTTATTAGGGGGTGGGGGAGAGGTTTGGAAAAGTCACTGGAGAGTGCCTTTCTCAAGTGGACTCTATCACCATCACCACCAACACCAGCTTTACCAGTGGCTAATCATGCGTGACCTCCAGCTGAGTCCTGAGCGCACACACGTGCGCCGGAAATGCAGGTGAGGGAGGGCATCAGAAACAAGCCAGCGTAGGAAGCCTTACCACCCCACCTCCACCAAGTCCTGGAGTCCATAGGCAGGGCCGGGAAAAGCACAGGAGAATAAATCAAGTGATCGATGAGACGGAGGGCTGTGGGTTCGCATGGACTGGGCTGGAGAGATGATTCATCTTTGCAGCATCTGGCCTGCTGGTGGCACACAGTAGGCGTTCAGTAACTGCTTGTTGAATTACTAGTAAACTGATCGGTGAGGACTGCTGACCAGCCAGCCATGAAAGGGATGGATGAAGGAGCCTGGGCTTGCTCACCAAATCCTGAATATCAGGCGCTCCTGACCTTAAAGCTTGAAGGGGTGGAGGGGACATTTAGAATGAGTAAAAGGAGGCCTCACTCCCACGGCAGGCGGCAAAGGATAGAACTCGGGGCTTCAGGAAGCAGGGAAGGCTGAAACCATGAAAATGGTGTGAGTTGAGGCACATCCATGATGAGCACACCTTGCTCCTTAGCAAGCATTTTGAGAAATGGCCCTGAGAGGGCTTTCTCAGCCCTGCGGGGACAGAGGTGGTCCTCGACCCTGTAGGGACAGAGATGGTCTCACCCCGTGGGGACACAGATGTCCTTGACCCTGTAGGGGCACAGATGTCCTCACCCTGTGGGGACAGAAATGGTCCAGTGCTCTCCTCACTCTTCCTCGGTGGAACCAGGCAGAACTGGGGCTGGAACCCCCTGGGGCTGACCGAGGGTGGTGCTTCTCGATTGCTGGAGGTTTGATGCATTCAAAGCCCCTGAGAGCAGCGAGGCAGGAAGGAACGTCATCACAGCCACAGGCGTGCACACGGGTCCCGACAGTGGACAGAGGGCGGGTGCCGCTCCATCTCACTGTGTGGCTCAGGCCCGTTTCCCATCTTCCGCACAGGGACACACAGACCCTGCCTGCCGCCCGGCGAATGACTGTGCTATGGCACCAGCTGCTGTGATGGGGACCCTCTGGGCGGGTCAGAAGTCTGGGTTCTCCTGGCTCTGCTACCTACATGGCCTTTCTTCACCTGAGCTGGTTCCTCATCCAGACAGGGAGGAGGCCAGAGCTGCGCCCTCTGAGCTCAGAGCCGCAGGGACCACAGGAGAGCACGCACAGGAACGCTCTGTAAGGCGCTTGGTGCTCTGCAACGGCACGGCGACTGCGCACTCTTTTTGAGCATGAAGCCGAGGAAGTGTACAGGACAGAGCGTGCTAGTTGTGTCTATACATGTGAAAGCATATGTGCGGTATGTGAAGATGTGTGTATGCGAGTCTGAATGTGTGAGTGCACATGTAAGTGTATGTATGTATGTGCATCACGTGCATATGTGTGTTTGTGGACGTAAGTATAGGGGTGTGCACATGTGCATACCTTGTAAGCATGTATATGTGTGCATGCATGTGTAAGTATGTATATAATGTGATGGCATGTGACGTACATGTGTTTGTGCATGTTATGTGCACATGTTTGACTGTGTGATTGTGTAGGAGTGTGTGTATGCGCACATGCATGTGTTGGAGTGGAGGAGGAAGGAAACACCCCCCTTTGCACTGCAGCCCTGGGATCCTAGTCATTCAAAACTGAACCTAGTACAGGGGTTTGTTACGGGGTGTGGGGAAGGTTAAGGGCACTCAGAGCATCAAGCAGAGGGAAGCTCAGGCCAGCGCCTGCTGTCTGGGAGGAGAGCAGGATGAGGAGACGGGACAAGTCACTTCCAGGGCCTGGATGGCTCAGCAGATGTATCTCTACTCGGGCTGGTGCATGGACTTCTGAATCAAAGGACCAGATACCACACAGGAAGGGACTTGAGAGAGCACTCAGACCCTGCGTACAGGTGAGGACAGCAAGGGGAGGGGGCTGGCCCACGTCACCCAGCACGTTCCCGGCACAGTTGGAAGGAGAACTCATTCCGGGTTCCCCAGCTCCCCAGCGAGCCCTCAGGACCAGCCCCAGTGCCTGGTGTGTACAAGTCCCTCTAGCTTTTACCTCCATGACCCAAGTACCCGCACTCCCTCCTCTGCCTCTGGGGGACCTACCTGGGTATTATTATAGTGGCTTCATTAAGGGGAGCATTGAGTTAAGAGATGAACTTTGCCCACCCAGGAATCTTCAATATCTGTGATGACAGGACCTCATTGCACAGCCCATATTGGCCATTTGCAGGGGTTTCCAGGAGCTCAGAAAATCGTGCATGCTTTTACCTGCATTGCCGTCTCCCTGGGCCCCAGAACTCAGATCCAAGCCAGAACCTGAGCCTAGCTCACGCCCCAAGCTCCTCCAAGTCCTGCGGGCTGAGTGACCATGCCACTCATTTTGGGGGTCAGAGGGTGTCATGTAAGAATAAGATCCAACTTACTCTGAAGTAGGCACTTGCACAGACACCCCAGTTTAGCTGGGGACCACAGTACACCCCCCTTGCCAGCTTATTCAGCTAAAGCAGGGAACAGCTCTGGAGGGTAGCTGGGAAGGAGAGGCCAGCTTTGCAGAAGAGGAACAGGAAGGAGTCCTGGGGAAGGGGAGATGGGGGCACCAATAGACTTAGCGTCGCCCTGAAGTGTATTAGAGGCCTGGGTTACGGTGCGACGAGGACTGCTCCTGTGGCCTAGCCTGAGTTGGGTAGAGGAAGGGCTGTGTGGAGGGGAGGCGGCCCGGGTGGGAAATGCAGAGGGGAGAGCGAATGAGAGAGACTCAGCACTCCGCTTCTCGTGTTGTGTCTGGGCAGACTGACTGTGGCTTAGCTGCCGCCCGTGGGTGAGTTAATGTAGGACATGCCAATAATAAATGCACTGAACTCTGAGGAGCCCAGCTGGGGGACTCTGCAGTCTCTCATGTTTCAGGGCTGCCCCGCTGGTGCAGGACTGCCGCCAGGAGACCCAGGCTCTCCTGCAGACATCCCCAAGCAGGCCGAGACATTGCAAGAGCCCATTTTATTGTTTAATCCAGCTTGAAACACCTAAATCTTGCCTCTATAGTGCCAGTCTGCCCCTCAGGTTGGTCTGCACCCCAGTAGCCTTGGCCCTAGGGGGTATCTGAGAGAGCGGGCCCAGATCCACCCAAGTCAAAGACTCCCGGTGTTCCGTTGCTTGTAAGCAAGGCCACACACAGCCTCGTGTCTCCTCTGCAGGACCCTCCTCCCTCTACACAACCTATAGCTACAAGGCCAGAAAACCACCCAGGAAAGGACACAGGCCAATAGGTCTCGACAGGTGTAGACAGGGGCACTGCCTGAACCGGCTGGGTGCACTTGGACTCCATCGTTAAACCAGCCGATGACCCAGCACATAGCTGTCTCAGGTCTGGCCTCTCACCTCTTTTCCTTTGGTCCTAGCCTCCTGTTCTGGGGCCGTGCCTCCAACCTGCCCCCCATTGTGATAAAATCGAGATGCCTGCTTGAAGGTCTGGGTTTTGCATCACTAGCTCCTCCAGGCAATGCCAGTGCTGCTGGGCCATGCACCACACTCGGGGTAGTGACATGCGGAAGTGAATTTGTCCTCCTCACCATTTCCCATGGATTCTCCCTGACTTGTTCGTCCACCTTCCTTTCTAATCCTAATATGTTAAAGCATACATTCTCAATGGAGGCAACAGCGCCCCCCAGGGGCAAACATGTGTTCTTGGCAGGGCCGGGAAAGCATCTTACTCTTGTATATAAAGCACAGATACACATACACACATCAACAGAGCTACAGTATACCTGTGGTGTATAAATTTTATGGGGGCTGCAATTAGGGGGAAAAGTGTCTAAAAAGACTCATTGGAGGGAGCAACAGTGAAAAAAAAGGTCAAGAAACCATGGCCTAAAGAAAATGCCCTCTGCCCGCTCTGGTACCAAATTTTCAATGATGAGCGTCTGATTATAAAAGAAATGTAATATGTGCCAGCGTGTTCTTTCTAGTTGTCTGCTACCAATCCCGCCCAACGGTCTGGACCACAGGCCCCTCCCCTGCATGTTCTGTACCATCCCTGTTCCACAAGGCACAGGCCTTGGGGGTCACAAATACAGGGTGGGGCAAACGTGGGTTTACAGTTATACACAAAACACAGTTTAATCTTGTCTTACTATTTGCTAATTCTTGTATTTCCCCCCCCCCCAATGACTGTGAGCCCACCTGTGCCCACCCTGTGTCGCCCTGGCTGCTGAAAGGCTTGCTCAATGAGTGAAGCCCATTCACACAGGCCGCCTGCCCTCACAGCAACCTTGGCATGCAAGCACTGGCGTCCTGATTCATTGGGAAGAAAACCAGGCCTCAGCGGAGTAAAGCGATTTGCCTCCCGCCCAAGTCACACGTGTGGCTCGGTGGAGGTGGGTCCCCTGACCTGCAGTCCTGTCCAGGGCTCGCCCCACTGTCCCATCTTCTGTGCTGTCCATGCGGATGGTGCTGACTGTTTGATGGGAGCTTTTAAACGGGTGGGCATGAGTGGGCAGGGCAGGCAGCTGAGATGCTGGGCTCTGTGATGGAGGCTCAGAGTTGCCTCCTCAGCCAGGCCAGGAGGCCAGCAGGTTAGAGGAGCCGGTCCCAGCTGCCCACTGGTCCTCACTGTGGGGGAGAGGCAGGGTGGAGGAGTTAAGGAGCTTTGAATTCAGACGACATGAGAGTAGAGTGAACCTTGGCTTTCTCATTGGTAAAATGAAGGTAATAACAGTGGCAATTTCACAAGACTGTGACATAATAATGTAAAGCTCTTAGATTTGTGCCAGGCACATAATAGCAATCAAGAAATTGTTTATTTGAAGGAGCTGGTCCAAATAGCCTAAGACATTTCTTGGAATATCCATTCTATTTGTTCAGTATTCCACCCCTAAAACTTCCCAAATTCTCAGTGACATCTGAGAATGTAAAAGAAAACAAAATCTGCCCTGGCTGGGTGGCTCAGTTGATGAGAGCGTCATCCCATGCAACAAAAAGGTTGTGGGTTTGATCCCCAGTTGGGGCGCATATAGGAGGCCACTGATAAATGTTTCTCTCTCCCCCCTTCCTCTCTCTCTAAAAATCAATAAAAACATATCCTTGGGTGAGGATTAAAGAAAAAAGAAAACAAAATCTGCCTTCTATGGACTTCTATAGACTTTAACTCTTTCTGAAATCCTTACCTCCTCCCAGAAGCCCTCCTGATTGCTCCCACCCCAAGCAGTCTAGACATGGCTACTCTCCCTGGTCCCTATCTCCAGACCTGACTGCCTACTTTCTGAAAATACCTTTTCTTAAGCCTCCCATTATGGTTAGACCTCCCTCTCGACCCCAGTTCCAGTTGGTTCATTAGTCAGACCCTGCTAAGTATATGTCTAGGTGTGAGCCCCTCTCCCTGACTGGCTGTGCCCCCCAATTCCACAGAGGGGACCCAGGTCCAACCACAGGCCCTGCACAGACCCGGCCTGGACCTGAGAGCACCCTGTGAGGCCACTCTTGGTGCAGGAAGAGGCAGAGTCAGAGAGGAGGAGGCCGAGGCTGGATTCTGGGGGGCATTTCACACTCAAGCTTCAGATGGAAAAGGATGACAGATGACACTTGTAAAGCACAGGGCCGGAGCATACTGAGCAAATGTGCAGGAGGCTGTAAAATCCCGGAGCAAACAAGAGAGGGACAAGGAAGCAGGTGCCACGGCCCCAGAGGTGAAATTTGCTTCTGAAATATCAATTCCTGAAGTTTTTCAGAGGGCTTCCCGAGTCTTTTAATGACCAGCTTACGTGTGATGGCATCAAACCTTCCTGCCAGCTCTGAGAATAGAGGAGACTGGAGCACTGTCCTCCGAGCCTCTGAGGGCCCCTCCCTCTCTCCCAGACATCCCTCCTCCAACCCAACAGGCCTCCAGATCTGAACAGGGGCTCCGGGAGCACCAGACAAACACGGGGCCACAACACATCTGCGAGGCACACGCTGTTCTTTCCTTTCACAGATGAAAACACAGACGCGCCAGGGGTCAACAAACAAAGATGTGGCAGAGCCAGAATTTGAACCCAGGCCCTCCGATTGAGGTCCCACTCCATCATCTCACAGCTCTATCCCTTCATTTACTCTAGACCCTAAAACCACAACCATGCCCAAAGAAAAATTGTAAAACTCCCTCATGGCTGTTGCTTTCATCCAGGGCCCGATTCCACTTGGCTGTCTCGGGTTGTTTTTTGTTCTGTCTCTGCTTTCAGGCTAGCGGCCTCCCTGATCAGAATGGGGACGCCCTGGATGCCAGTAACTGCTCATCTCTACACAGGACAGGGCACTTTCCGAAGGAGAGCAGACCCTGCTCCACCCCCACGCGCTGGAGACACTTGGCAAGCCTGGCACTGGGTCCAAGGCCCATCCCTCATTTCACTTCAGAGCTGCAGCCCCGACAAGAAAGGTGATTCCTGCTGTAGCCACACCAGGGACTGAGTGGCCCAAGGCTGCCTGGTTCTCCCAGTGGCCCCACCTACCTCGTCTGCATTTCTCTCCCATCCACCCTCCTTCGCCCCTCTGTGCAGCATTCTGGAAGCTGTCTGCCCACACCGCCCGACCACACGCCCACCTTCAGATTTCTGAGTCTGAGAAAGGAACCGGAACCTCAGAGAAGCCAGGAGCCGAGCCCCAGCGCCCGTGGACGGCACCCAGTCCAGCCGCACCTCCCCGAGAAGCACTGCCAAGAGGCTGAAACGGAAATGCCAAGTTTGCTCTTTGTATTCCCCAGGGCGAGGGCAGGAAGATAAGTAATTACATTCCTGGGCAGGAATTAGACCAGAAACTCTAAATGAGGGCTGGGCAGGGGCCTGAGCAGAAGCATGTGAGGAGGCTTAGGAGAGAGGAACTCGGCACTTGGGCCAGACTCAGAGGGAAAGATGACATTCCAGCATCGCAGATGGCCAGGAGCTGCCTGATCCCCAGCGACTGCCTGCCGGCTCCAAGTGCAGGCCCTCCCTGCGCAACCCTGGCCCCCTTCAGCCTCCCCAGGAGCTGGCCCGTCCGATTTGCTTGGTTGTATAAGCTCAGTGCAGAGGGCAGCAACCCACCTAGAGCACAAGCCCAAGAAGCCGGTTCTTAGCTTCCAGTATCCCCGCCTCAGCCTCCCCACCGTGAGTTCCAAACCAGCCCCAGCCACATGCAACAGCCTGCCTAGACCCTCCGCCAGGTCCCTGGGAACTTCACAGCCCAGGGACTGGCATCAACCCCCCCTGGCAGCTCCCTAGCTTTGCTCCTCCCCAACTGTGGGGGGCCTATTTCCTGAAGCCACCCCTCCCCCCAGCCCGCAAGGCCAATCAGCCCCTTGCAGCCTCAGAGCCCCCCCACCCCCAACACACACACACACACACACACACACACACACACACACACACACACACACTGGGGCAGGGCAGAGGGTCAGCCTCTACAGCCTTGCCTGCAACTCCAGCTCAGGGCGCCAGCTCCCAGCAGCTCCCTCTCCCCGCAGGTGTCTGCCTGCCGGTCTGGGTACATCTCCCCTCCCCGTGCATTTGCTGTTGGCTGGCTCAGTTGCTGCTGCCTTTGCACAGGCTCCCTGCTCTTTCTCTCTCGGGCTCTGGCTTCCAGGGGCTCTGTCTCTCTCGAACTCACTGCCTATGTCCTTTGTGCTGGAGTGACAGGGAGACAGGCAGGACACCTCCCTGTCGCTGCCTGGGGTCTGTGCAGAGCCAGGCACTGCTGGTTTCTGAGCTCTCCGTGGGCTCCCTCCTCCCCGCCCAGGCTAACCTCAGAACCAGGGCAGGGCTGGGTGGGAGTCGGACCTACCAACCAGGCGCTGCTGATGCCAGTTTCCATATTGCTTCATCATGCCATCCCCATGCCCCAAGCTCTACACACACATTCCCCCTGACCTCCCTGCTTCTGCCTGAGGCCAGGATAGGGTCCCTGAGTCTGCCTGGCCTGTCTCCCCAAACTGCAAGGATGCCTTCCTCCCCTCCAGGAGCCCTGAATCTGCCCCTACCCTACACTGGGCTCTACCCCACTCGTTCAGCCCACAGGGCACAGGGAGCCCAGGCTGGACCCAGCCCCCAACAATAGCTCTGGCCAGGCCTCGCGTGTGGAGAGATGCAACAGAGTGGTCTGGCGGCAAAGTTCTGCTGTTTCCATGTTTCCATCTGTCTGGGCTCCTGTCTCTCCCTCCTGCCCTCCGGCCTCACAGGGACCGCTCCCCCTGCTCCTCGCCAGTTTCATCCCCACAATGGAAAACAAGAAAGACAAGGAAACCTCCCGCGATAAGGACGGCGAAAAAAGAGGAGGGTGTCCGCACCAGTGTCCCTGCGAGGGAGTCCTCAAGTGAAAAAGAAACGGATGCAAAGTTCCCGGTCCCCAAGTGCGTTCGGCCCCGCGCCTAGCTCCCACAGACACCGGATCGCGGAGACAGGGCGGCAGCGAGCACTCACCTGGGCGAGGCAGCATCTACCCCCGGGTGGGAGGCACCGAGGCCGGCTCCGCGGGGCGGCCGGGCTCCCCGGCTCGGCCACGCATCCTTCCCCGCCCGAGGCTGGAGCTGAGCCCTGGGCTCCGGAGAACGCAGGCAGATGGTGGCCTCGGACGTCCACGCGGCAGAGCCCTGAGCGGCTTATTCAGTTATATCCATGGCATCTCGCAAGAAGGGAGGAAAAAGCACAACTTGTCCTCTTCTCTTCCAGATTAAAAAAAAAAAGCAAAAAAATATAATCCCTCCCTAGGAAGTCGCCTTGGCCGGTAGGATTTTCCAGATCAAAGAGCCCCGGGCATTTCTGGGCACCCCGGGCATCTTGGAATGTGGGGTGTCTTCAAGTTCAGAGGAGCCAACCGGGCTGTGCGTGTGTGTGTGTGTGTGTGTGTGTGTGTGAGAGAGAGAGAGCGCCAGGCACTCACACCCACACGCACACACAAACACACTTCCCCGCACTCCCCGCGTGCACACTGCCCCCCGCATGCGCGCGCACTCGCGCTCCTGATCACACACACACACACACACACACACACACACACACAATCAAACAAACTTATAATTAGGTTTTACTGCGTATATAAATTTAGGACAATGGCGGTTTGCAGAGGTTGCCCGTGGCCAGAAGTGAGGGAAGGCGAGGGGCCGGGCTGGAGGACCAGGAAATATTGGAGGGGGTGCCATATCCGGGGGCGCAGGAAAAGCCACAGATCCGGGGAGTTAGGACCTGACTAAACAAACAACTCGGGTTACAAGATACACACTATGCAGGCAAG
>NW_005871544.1:86388-107812 GCF_000147115.1 Myotis lucifugus
GTGTGCCGATTCAAGCGGCCGCCTGTTGTGCCTCCTCTCTGCCGGAGCGGCGCAGTGCAGCCCTCAGCCCGCCGCCTGCAGGAGGAAAATCGCCCCGTGGCCTGGGCTTGGGGTGGGGGCCGGGAGCCCGACCCAGGTCTGATTCCCCATCCTAGGACAGACCTATGACATATGAGAGCCTGAAGTATTGGGCGCGCGCGCGCGCGCGCACACACACACACACACACACACACATTAAGACTTCACTGGAATACGTGAGGTGTGCACTGGTGCCAACTGTTTGCACATCCTTACAACTCTCACCTTGTTTGATCCTCCCAGGAGCCCTCATTCGACGTCTGAGGGAACTGAGGTCCAGAACAGTAGACTTGTCCAAGGCACGTGGCAGGTAGTTGGGTCCCTACTCCAAGCTGAGTGTAGACCTCGCATCAGAAGGGATGGGTCTGGCCAGAACCTCACCTTCCTTTGGTCATTCTCTGCCACTAGGATCAGCAGCAGCTGGTTCCTGGGGACAGGACTCTGCCTTCCTGAGCGTCCCAAGAGGTAAGTATACCCTTCCCACAGAAGGAACGGAAATGTTGAGACTCCTCTGGTTCTCCAGCTGGTAAATCCAGGGCAGGGAGAATGTCATCTCTTCTCCCCTAGTGGCCGACACCGCCCATGCACCCATCCCAGATACCCACAGGGAGGCACATGAGGCCTGTGGCTATGTCTCTGCAGCCCAGGATCAGCTGGAGAAATCTGTAACATAAGCCCCTGCCTCCTGTCTGTGCACATGGCGGGTGGTGTGTGTGTGTGTGTGTGTGTGTGTGTGTGTGTGTGTGTATCTGCAGCAGCCCAGGTGTGCCGGGCACCCTCCCATATGCACCAGGGAGACCTCCTGGTCAGCATCCTGCAGACCCTGAAAGGCAGGCCCTTCCCCGCAGGGATTCTGGAAAGCCTGGGGGATAAAGGACATGGCCAAGATGAAACTCAAGGCATGGTAGAGGGGGTGGCACAAGGAAAGAAGGCAGAAACCAGGCTCACAGACACCCAGGAAGGGAAAAGAAATGAGAAGGGGAGGAAGGAGGAAAGAGGAGGAGAATAGTAGGAAGGTGGGTAGAAGCAGGAGGATGTGAGGGAAGAGGGAGGGGTAGGGATGGAGATCGGGATCAGCATGGAGATGCTTTCTTTATTGCCTGCCAGAGGTGGGGGCTACCAGGGAGCGGTAGGAGGAGCTATAGCCCAGGCTCCAGGCTCTGACTTTCCCAGAGGGTCAGGGCAGCAGGCTAGGTTACCTCCTCACCCTACAGTCACCCAAGAGAGGATCAGAAGCTGGCGGCAGGGACAGGAGGAGGCTGGCAACAGGGCAGAGAGGGCCTGCTCTCTGAAACCAGCAAAGCTCTGGGATGGTGTGGAGGAGGGGCCAGGGCCCCCAGGGATGCTGGAGGGATGGCCCCACCTCTGCTCCAAAGTGAACGCCCTTCCCCATCAGAGTTTTCCCAGCTCAGAGAAGGGGATGGATATTCCATGAAGAGCTAGGACCTGGATAATTTCTTGCACTTTGGTTAATTCTGACAACTGGTTTCTTTTTCTAATTACGTTGGCCTCAGCCTGAACTGAGCACTGTATTAGCAGTCAGATGACCTGGATGCTCACCATGGCTTTGTACTAGTGGCAATATGACAGTCCCTTTCCCTCACAGGGGTTAGACTGTGTACTCCCTAAGGGCCTTTCCAGCTCTAGGAACCTCTGAGCGCCCTCAGCAGACAGAACAGAGTGGGAACCCAGATGCACCTTGGAAGGCCAAGAGAAAGCCATTCACCATGGAAAACCCCAGAAGGTGACCCACACTTGAAAAACGAAAAGATGAACAATGGCAGGTCTGTTGGGTCCTTGAGCAAGTCAGAAAGGCAGGGTAGGGGCACTGCTGTGGGAGCTTCCTGGCTGCTTTTCTTGGTCACTGACCACAGAGGTCAGCCAGGGCTTCCCAAAGGGGTCAATTAATCTGTGGGAGATAAAGGATGGGGGTGGGGGGAGAGAACGCGCCTATATACAAGCCATTTCTAATGATGGGCAGCTGGAATCTTCTACATTCACGTTTTCACTCTTCTAAACAACCCTGCAATGAACATCTGTGTACCTAAGTCTTTGCCCACATTCTTGGGCTAGAGTCCCTGAAATAGAATCACTGGGCCAAAGGCTAGGACCCTTGAGAGGCTACTGCACACACTGCTTTGTTTCAGCTTCAGAGCCAAGGCCCTGAGGTGCAGGGCAGATAAATGACTTCCCAGAGCACTCCGCAGGTGTGAAGGATGCTTCTCACACCCTTTCCTGGCTCTGCACCCAGTGCTTCATGCTGCACGTAATGGCCACATGCACCCGCACCTATAATTCCAGTGCCCCGATGTGAAGAAGGCTTATGCTCCCCCTGCCTCCAATTATGATTCATCTTCCCCTGCCCTCCTGGGCATTCGTGGGCACTCCATACCCACTGTTCAATGAGATGACAGATTGATAAGAAGAGCTCTCAGGAGGGGCAGAAGGTAGAAAGGCATTTGGCCTGAGAAAGAGAAGGTCAAGGTGGTCTGGGCCTTCATAACCAATAGAAGGACTATCCCTGTGCAAAGGACTATGGGAGCCTCTCTCTTCTCTATATCCACTGAGTGTGAAAAAGAGGGTGTAAAGGAGAGAGGGGAGAGATTCAGGTTAGATAATAAGACAGAGCCAGGTGCTTGAGGCTATGGAATCTGGTGGGATCTGTAATCCCAGAAATGTACTAGAAGCTTCTCCAGAGTCTCCCATGGCCCCTCAGGCCTGGAGAGTGACTTTGTGGCCAGGGAAATAACAGAGATCCTGCTGCACAGTCTCAGAAGGCCTGGGAGCTCACTTCACTGAGTCTACTGCATGGACCGGAAGCTGGGAGCCACTCCTAAAGCTTTAGCTCCCCATTGACTTCCCTTTCCCCGGGACCCACAGCCAGCCTACATCCCAGTGTATCCCACGCTCCTGGAACTTGGTGGATACATCGTCAGGAGCTGAGGCCCAGCCCTGGAGTGCATGTTCTGGAGATGCAGGTTGAGTGTCTTAATCCTGCAGTGTCTACCCTCCTCCCTTCCCCAAATCAGGAGTAAGAGGCAAGCAAAATAGAGTCTTATTAGTATGCATATGCATTCCCAGATTCCTTAACAGAGTGACTAACACCACCTACAGTCATTAGCTCCAGTTTGTTTTCTAAATCCAGTTTATGTTTCATTCTCAAGACTTCTGTTTACCTCTCCCCCTCCCCCAGGCCCCATGGGCTCCCTTCACAACCCCACCCTCTTGCCCCCAAACCAAGTCTGGGGTTGGGTTCCTGATGCACCAAAGGGTCAGACCATCCTGGGAGATGTGTTCAATGAGCGGAAACTCTTCACTGAGCCCACCACCTAGCGCATCACTCAATGCTGTTGGGGTGAACACAGGGAGGAGGAAGACAGTCTATTCCTGGAGGGAGGACATTAACCAACCCTGGCACAGTGCCTCGCGCTTTATAAGAGCATCCCCAAACGCTGCCTCGCTCGTTTGTCACAACCATCACACGAAATGGATCATTATCCCCATTTTACAAAGACACTAAGTCTTAGACAGGTAACGCGACGGCTCCAAGAGTTTGGAGCTCTTGATGGATGGCACTGGATTTCAAACAAACTCTGACTCCTCATCTGAGGCTCCTTCCTGGGTGTAAGGCAGCCTCTCCAGCACTAGCCTCGGTGCCACTGGGTGGCGAATGACCTGGTGCCGCCTGAAGGGCAGTAGATAGTTGGTGAAGGCTGTGCAGCCCAAGAGAAGCACCTGGAATTGTGGGTGGTGTGGTAGACAGAGCACCAGAGGGGAAGATAAAGGTCTGGGCCCTGTTTCTTTAGTGCGACCCCAGGCACCTCTTCTTCTTGCTGGGCCTCAACTTCTCCATCTCTAAAATGGGAAAGCTGGGGCTAAATGGTTTCTAGTATCCAATGAAGAACAGCCAGGAAAACAGCCATCCAGAGAGGGACTTGAGACAATAGATGCCACTGACCTCCCTGGCTCTTGCCTCCTGCCAGGAAACCCCCAAATCTTCAGGGTGCCATTGAAGAAGAAACACTGTGGGCTGTGACAAGTGCCCAGGAGAATCTGGAAGGATCACAGCTCTTAGCTACTTCCCTCACTCCCCACACTCGCCACAGCCCTCCTAGGGTTTCCCCAGACCGCCCCACCCTCCCAGTCTCCTCTCTTGCCATCGTGCACATATCAGAGCCCTAGGCAGCATTCACAGTATGCCAGCCCCTCTCTCTGACCTCGATAATGCTTATTTTATTTCATTCTCGTCCAAACCCCGTGAGGCAGGTACTGCTATTATCTTCATTTTGCAGATGTGGAAACCAAGGCACAGAGGCTGAGCACCTTGCTGGGTGAGGGAGTTGGCAGGTGGCAGAGCCACATCCCTAAGCCGGCACCCTGACTCCAGAGCCTGTGCTGGGTGTGAGTGGTTGGGAAGTAAATTGTTTAAGGGAAGTCACTTTCCCTTCTCCAACATGGACAGGGCAGGTTCGCTCCTCTCACCCAACACTTAGACCCTTCCTTCAGGTCTCTCTGCCTTCTTTTATGTGCTGTTTGGAACATATAGTCATACTGTGTGGCTTGTCTTATAATCCGGTCAGCTGTGGGAGAACATATAGTCATACTGTGTGGCTTGTCTTATAATCCGGTCAGCTGTGGGAGCATGGCTCTCATCATGTATGTTCCTGGCCCCAGCATCCTTCACCCACGAGATCTGCCGCAGCAGGAAATGACTGACTTCTAAATTCTTTCCATTCCTTAAGCAAGGCCTGGGCTTTTCTTTCAAAGGGACCTGGAGGGAGGAGCAGAGACCAAACCTCTTCCTGGTCCCAAGCAGGACAATAATTTAACTTCTTCTAACAAAACAACCTTTGTAAGTTTCATGCAAAAAGTATAGAGAAGGATTAAGGGAAATATCAGCTGTGGCCCATCCCACACTCTGGTAGCGCTGACCAGCTACACATTCAAATGATGCTAATAAGAGAATAAGGCAAAAATAAAATGTCTGGGCAATTTCTGTGTTTCCAGAATAAAGAGATCAAGAGATCCAAGCAAGAAAATCAAACTATCAATAACAACAAATATCAAGGAGGTGTTGACATTTGCATGGCACTTGATAGAAGCATTTGGCGGGTAAACATGAGAGAAACTGGCTGTCCAGGTGCGGATAACAGCACAGGCAAAGGCGAAGAGGCAGGACACCACCATGAGGGGGCGCCTTGGGGAGTTTTCTGGTGTGACCCAAGCAAGGGCAGAGAAGGCCTGGTGGTCAGGATCGTGGGCTCTGCATACAGACTCTGGGTTTACATTCAAGCCCCCACCTGTAAGGGAAGTTACTTTAGCTAGTTGCTGGGCCTCTTTCTGGCTCCCTTTCTTCACCAGTAAAGTGGGAATAATCATAGTGACAATGTCACAGGTGGATGAGAAGTTAAGTGGCGTGACTTTAGAATATTAGTGACACATAGTAAATTTCCAAGAACTGGTAGTTGTTGTTATTCATGTTGTTATTATTATTCAAGAGCACAGTGGGAAATAAAAGAGCAGGATAGGTTGACATTTCCTTGAACATGAAGGTAATGAATTTAAGTCTCTTTTATGCAGATAACTGGGCGACACTGAAGTGTTTTGAACAGTGTAGGGGTTTGGTGGTTGAACTGCTGGGAGAAGACCTGAATAAAAGAAAAGCATTTATAAATTTATTGAAATAACCCAGGTAGGAGAAGAAAGGGGTGAGATCAGAGACTACAGTGGTGACAATAGAAGGGGGATGTGAGGAGTAGAATGGATCCCAGAGGTAACTAGGTGTGGGGTCTGAGAAGGGGGGGTTGTGGTTAGAACCCACTTCCTATCATGGAGCCTCATCAACTGGAGGAATGGTTGGTGTCCCCGAGAGATAGATGCTACAAAGGTGGGAGAAAGTGGAAGGGCTGGGGGGATGGAGTGATCAGTCAGTTCTACATGGATGTCTGGAGTTTGAGAGCTTGGGGACACCCAGGTCTTCCTGTCTAGGGCATAATTCAGTAAATGGGTCTGGAAGAAAGAGTCTGAGACAGACTGGAGGTGGAAGGTCATGGGAGCGAAGGAGATCCCCAGGGGAGAAAGGTTGAGTTAGAAGGAGGTGGGTGTTGAGACCCACACTCATTCAGCCTTATGCATGCATGGGCCAGCACGAGGCATTTTCCACATATTGCCTGTGCTCCTCCCTGTAAAGCAGAAATTGGTTAGCCCCATTTTATGGATAAGAAGACTGAGGCTCAACAAGATTAAGCAGTCTGTCCAAGGCCAGTCTGTTAGTTAGAGAGGCCAGCAAGGAGGGTAGAATAACAGGCTACTATTGTGGAAATTAAGGAAGGGGAGCGAGCTTAGAGTTTTGCTTGGCAAAGTCCCCATGCCAGGTCTCATGTAGCAAATGTTATTTGTATGATACATGAAGGGTAAATGGAGAGACTCTTCTTCATGGGAGGAGATTGCCCTCCACACTCCCCTGATTCCACCTGGCTGTTCCCATTACTGGAGTAATCAATATCTCAGCACAGCCATAAGCAGGGGTGGTATTGAAAATATCTACAACTGGTATACCCCTGTATAGCCCCTGTCACACCAAACATCATTCTGTATTTGTTATATAACGAGGCGATCCACCTCAGGGTCCTAGATCAGGCAGTGGCAAGGGGACATGTGGGGGGCTCAGGCAATGGTTTGGAAATATTGCTCTATTTTCATCATCAATATGGCTGCATGGTGCGTTTCCGGCCTGCCTGTGACCCAGCTTGAGCACACCCATGAGCTGTGACACCTTGGTCCACTGGCTAAGGATTGTGTTAAATAGTGCATCTGACCTGCAGAGGAGTAGGTCTTGGAGGGTGGGGACTGGAGAAGCAGAGCTATCGGGTTTGGCGATTCAGAGGTCGCTGGTGGCCTTTAAGGGAGCAATTTCTGCAGGGCTGCAGTGTGGACACCAGCTTGCTAGAGGCTGGGGCTGAGTGGGAGGTGAGGAAGTAGAGGCGGTAAGCGCACAATACTTTTTTGAGAAGTTTAGCTGTGAAAGGCGAGTGGAAGGTGGGATGGAAGCTCAGGAGAAAGCAGAGTGGAGGAAAGACGTTCTTGGGGGTGGAAGCACTTGGGTGGAAGCCAGAGTGAAGGAGCCAGTGCCGAGAAAGCAAGAAGAAATGGTCCATGGTGGGGGGTGGGCAGTGTTGGTGCATGAGCCCCAGAAAGAGGAAGGTCCCTACTTCCACAGCAACCCGAGGAAATGAACAAAGGGGAAGGAGACAACAGATACTTTGAGTTGTAGAGAAGTGATCTGTGGCCTGCACATTGTAAGCTGAGTGGTAGAGGGAGAGGAAGCGGGATCTGAGGGGAGGGGAAGATTGAAGCAGCCCCTGGGGCATGAGACTGGCTGTTAGCCAGAGGATGAATATGGGTTTTTCAGACAGAAATGGGGCCCATTGTTCTTACTATGTTGTGGCGGATATTCAGGGAGGTCATGGGACTTGGTCCTGCAATTTGTCAACTGGAAACAACAGAAAGAACCAGCACGTGCATGCTCTCTGACTGGGGTAGTCAGGAGGGCGTAGGGACAAATCAAGCAAGCAGCAAACTTTGGTTCCTTTTGAAAGGTGGATCTTGGGGAAATGAGTAAGCAGGCATGTCAGGCTAGACAGGGGTTATTGGATGGCAATCGGGGTGGGCTTACTTTGGCAGGGATCTGGGGATAGATAGACAGTCAGAGAAGGAAGGATGAGAATGCAGCCAGAACAAAGGAGAATACCATTCCAGGTTTTGAGGCTTGTGCCAAATGTTGCCTGTTAACAAGAGCCCCACACCTGCATATCTGCTCTTTCATAGGCCCCTGGGCCACCTGGAAACCTCATTTCCGGACTTCCTGGCCAGCTGGATTCTGCATAGGGTGTCCTGATGGGAAGCTCTCGCATGACGTTAGAAGGCATGAAGGTGGAAGCTATTTCTGCTTCTGGTAGCAGCATCAGCAGGAGTGTGGGCTCCTGGGTTTCTCCCAGGTTCACAGTGGCTGTGCTGTGTCTGGGAGCACAGGATCCTGGGATCTGGGTTATGACACTTTCTTCCCTTTTACCCTTTCAGCTCTCTGAGCAGCCATGGCTTCTTGAAGTTACTAACCTCTGAATACTAACACCTTCTCTTTTTTGCCTTTTAAAATCTGACCAACACCTTTGAGACACCTTGCCTATATTCAATTCCCCTGTTTGAAATGCCTAGAGTGGTTTCTACTTTTCACCTGATGGACTGGGCATGTGACTGACTGACGTGAGGAGGAGAGGAAGGCTGTGGGATGGGGAGTACTGAGGTCAAACAACTGAGAGACCAGCGAGGTGAATGGCTCACATAGGAATCCATGGTTCAGGCTAGAGAGAAACTGTTGCACCCTCCTCCAGGAGCAGGGCTCCATTGGGATATTGGGCTCTCCCACCCAACATTCCTTCCCAGCTTTCACGCAACCAGGTCTTTCTCCTTCCCTTCAACTCCCCAAGTTAACATCCTCCCTTGACCCCCTGAGGTTCCATTCCAGTGACGAATCACACTGTGATATGTTTGGCATCCCCTCTTTCTGCTACTCCTTCCTGAGCTATGTCCCCTTCATAGTCCACCTTCCCCCCAAGTCCCCAGGAATAGATTTTGTCCCCTGGTTTTGAAAGTCTTACTCCTTCTTAAAAGAATTTCTTAACCTGGAGCCCCATGAGTGATTCTAATAGGGGCTATGACCCACCTGAAATTCTATAGCCAATTTCACAGGTATATGTATATATGGGGTATTTTTGTGCTTTTGTTTTGTTTTGTGGTGTGTGTGTGTGTGTGTGTGTGTTAGAAAAGCTAACTTATTTATCAAGGAATCCTTGTTCCCTTCACCTTGAGAATTGTTGAAGGGAGAGGATAAGAACAATCACTAATAGAGTCTTAGGAATTTAATTTGCTCTAGGTCTCTAACTTTTTGTATGACCTTAAAAAAAGTCTCTTGCATTCCCTGGGCCTCAGATTCTTCCTATGTAAAATGGAAACAATAATTTACAACTTTTAGAATTATTGGAAGGATTACACTTGGTATAAAAGCCAGCACAATGCCTGCCTTGGTTGACATTGAATAAATGGCAGCTACTGGTGTTGAGCTAGTTTGGGTTCCTCCAGAAACAGACCTGTAGACAGGGGTTGAGTATGACTATTTTATTTAGGGGGTGACCTAGAAAATATCAGTAGAAGAGTGGAAATTGGAAAAAGAAAGAGGCCCAGCCAGAGTGGCTCAGTTGGTTTAGCATCATCCTGTGAACCAAAAGATTGCCAGTTAGATTCCTCATCAGGGCACACACCTGGGTTGAGGGTGCTATGCCTGCTATGCCTGATTGGGGCAAGTACAGAAGGCAACCAATCCATGTTCTCTCTAATCTCTCTCTCTCTCTCTCTCTCTCTCTCTCTCTCTCTCTCTCTCTCTCTCCTTCCTCTGTCTAAGCATGTCCTTGGGTGAGAATGTTAGAATTAGGAAAAACAAAGGAAATAAAGGGAAAGAATCCAATGAAGGGCATGTTATCAAGTGAGTGTTTTCAGTTGCAGCTCCTCCCACTGGGATTTCTGGGAGAAGGTATGAAGCACACCCTGAATTGTCGCCCCCAGGGGTGAGGAGGTGGAGTATTTATTCACCTACTTGCCATCTATCATTGGCTGAAGGCTTCCAGGGACATTAACTCTCCAGCACAACTGGCTCCCTTGGCCAGGAAGCACGCGCAGGCATGAAGTCCCAGGTGTTCACAGTAGCAACTGAGTTGTACAAAGGTGACTTCTCAAGAGATAACAGCGGGGCAATGACAGTGACTGCCACAGTGACTAATATGAGCCGTCCCCTGTCCCCACCATCAGCACTGATAGATTCCGCACTCCCATCCCGTTAGCCCTTAGCTTGTCCCCTTGCCCTAGCTCTGTGCTGGACTAGCATCACGGTATTGTGAGCGTGCATACTTGTCTCTCCAAGAGGACTGGCAGCTTTCTGAAGGCAGGGGCTGTATCAACCCTACCTCTCTGATACCGGAATTTGACATGACAGCTGACACAACATGGAAAATATCTTGTCCGTGTTTTTAATGAATGAACTGCCCGGCGTGTGGCCGTTTGCAGGTTTCCGATAACCCCGCACTGCTGGAGGGGCGGCACGATTAGGAATTCTGCACACTCGGTGTCAGATTTATGTCCCCTCTGCTTCTTTGGCAGGTGCCTTTATCACAGCATGTACGGTTCCTGAATCATTTTCCAGGGGATTCATGTCTCAATATTATAATCTCCAAAGCGATGATATTAGAAATTCAGTTTTAAAAAGGAACTGTTTAGGGTGTCAGCATGTGATGATAATCATCTGGGTGCCCCCCCCCATTCTTCTTGAACTGCAATAGTAAGCTCCTTTCCACTTCAATACAAAGAATGAGGAGAATATGGACTATTTATGCATCCCCCCCACCCATCCTCATCTCCCATCCCTATACTGCCAGCACATGGGGAGCGTACCCTGCTCCCCAGAGCCCATGCCTGAATAAGCCTGATTGCTTTCCTGTATTTCTATATAAAACCTTAAATATTCATCACGCCATCAAATTAAATGGGATTCTTCGGCTGTCATTCTTTTCAACACACTGAGTTATTTTCTTTGGTACCTGTCCTACCAGCATTTGAAGCCCCCAGAGACTAGGCATTTATCTAACATTGTCCCCTATTAGCTCAGCTCCCAATCAATTGAGAGGATGCTAATGAAAACAGAAGGTCAAGGCTTGTTGTGGAGGCCAGGGGATCAGGTCGGGGGTTAGGGGGCAGCAGGGAAAGTTCAGCCATTTCGTGTAGCTCAGAGAAGGTTTGCAGGTGAAAGGACAGGCGGAAGTAGACACATGGAGTGGGTCAAAGGGGAAATGGGAACCACCCAACAGGTGTATGACGGCCTTCCTTTTTCCCTCTTCACCAAGTTTAAGGGCTGAGTGCAGGATTTCAATATTCTCTGGTCTGAAACAGGGAGCTACCTGGTAGGTGAGAGGACATTTTGAAGGCCCTTTTAGCCCCTCAAGTCATTAAGTTTCTTTGTGTGGCAGTGATAGCAGCCTAACAGGAAAGGCCCTGGGGACCCTGCTGGAGAAATTGAGGGGGGAATGTGAATATGCAAATCCAACGGAATATTATGTATAGCATTGTGTTAACTTTCAATGCAATACATTGTATTTTAATCTACTGCCTCTGCCTGTGCGGTCCCTTAACAAGGGAATCCATCAGCGAGCAGCCAGTCATGTGCGGGAGCATGAGTCCCCCATCTCCCCGCCGCAGCCATTTATAATCAGCCTGAAGTTGGATAACATGCCGCTGGAGAGAGCCCCTAGCTGCTGCTGCTGCTGCTGCTGCTGCTGCTGCTGCTGCTGCTGTGGAGGATCTGAGCGCTGCCTGGAGTCCTGGAGGGGCTGGGGCACCACAGATCCTCACTGGAGAGCAGCCCACCATCCTCTAATTCACTGCAGTGCCAGATGCAGAGTATGCCCAGCTGCAGGCCAGCGCGCTTCTTCAGTACCACGCAGTGCTGGACAGCGCACTGCACGCTCAGGAAAGTGGAATGTATCACCCAGACCAGGAAGATCACGGGGACAGTGGGGAAAGCCTGGGTGATGTGTCCCCAGCAGGAGGACCAGGTCGCAGCATGGGGTTTGGGTAAGACCCATCTCCTCACCGGGCCTCCACTTTTCTTATAAAGTGAGGATTTGTTCCACATGTTGTCAAAAGACCCCCAGCGCCCTGATTGCATGAATCAGCTGCTTGTACATACAACAGATGACCATAGAACAGTGGTTCTAAGGCCGCTGGCCATCAGTATCACTGTGGAAGGAGATAAAACGCATATTCTTGGTCCAGGCTGTGGTGTGTTGAGTCAGTAGGCCTGGGAGAATGTGTATTTTTCGTAGGGATCGGCCACAAACAAGTCCCAGGTTAGAAGGCAGAGCCCTCTTAGCATTATTAAACTTGACCTTATGGCCGCCCCCTAGATCCTTCCTATGTAGCTAATGGGCTCTGGGAGATGCAGCGAGTGCTGCCAAAACAAGTGAAACTTACAGAACATTGTAACTATGTTGACCACTACCTTGTTTTTCTCTGACTATAAAATAAAGCCTCAGCTGGATCCTTCTCTGTGGCCTCATCCAGGCACAGGAGATCCACCGAGCCCCAGCTGTATTCTCTTTGTCTGTCTTTTCTTTAATCCTTCACCACTCCTCCTCAGGCTCACCGAACCCTTGACTGTGCTGGCATGGCACAATTTTTAACATGCCATCCTGGTTGACTCTGGCACTAGTCAGAGGAATTTGAGAAATACTGCATTGGAACATCGGATTTTTTGACTTCCTGAACTCTCCACTATGACTTCTCTGCTCTTGCACCTCCCATCCTCATATCTGAGCAACACACACACATATACATGCCAGCATCCCTGTGCACAAATTAGTTATTTATTCCCAAAAATTTAAAAACTATGTTTTTATTTATTTTTAGAGAGAGAGGAAGGAAGAAGGATAGAGAGATAGAAACATCCATGGGAGAGAAATATCATCGATTGTCTGCCTCCTGCACTGTCTGCCCCCTACTGCAAACCAAGCCTGCAACTGGAAATGGAACCAGTGACCTCTTGGTTCATGGATCAACCCTCAACACTGAGCCACACCAGCCGGGCCCAACACTTTCTAAGCACTCATTATGTCCCAGGAAGATCTCAGTTCCTCACAGATGAACAATCCATAAGTGAAGGCAGTTGTTCTCAGAAAGGTCCCAGTCTCCCAGGGAAGACAGACAGGTGGATAGCTAACTATAACACAGAGTGATAAGGGCCCCAGGAAGGGTGTGTAGTGGAGTGTGGTGGAAGCACAGCTGTGTAGGCTCATGCTGAGTGCTCATACAATGGGGCAGATGGCTGCCCCTTTGGGCACAGAGCCTCCTGCTTGGGTTTTTCACGTGCAGCTTCTTCAGTGTCCTGGAGGGCTCCCCATCTGCGTGCACATAGCACACCACCAAGGAGTGGTCAATGCTCTGCTCACTCATCAGGAGCCTCAGGGGACAACTGGCTTGCGGAGAGAGCTTCCTTCATCTGGTCTTCTTTTTATCCTCTTCTGTCCTTGAGTTTTCTCTTTGCTCAAGGTTCTTCCTCTATCCCTACTTATCCACATGTCTCTACTTTGTGGCCTCCTCCCAACAAAGAGTCTCCTTTTCCCCTGGCTCTATTCCTTTTCCCTAGCTGCCAGATGCCATCTGTGCTGAGGGTGGTTTGTAGTTGCTGCTGGTGAGGGAGGTGCTTGAAGAGATGGAGTTGGATTGTCTATCACAACACATTATGTGAGGGTGGGATGAGGTTTGACTCCAGCACAGTGACACTCGGGGGAGCTTGGTGCTGGGGTGGTAAAATTGGCAAAGTGGGCTTCATGTAGCAACCAGAGTTCCTAGTAGTAGCTGCAACCAATGGCTCAGCATGGGTCACAGCTCCCTCTTGCCCAGAAGTCTATACACAAGACTCCTTCCCTCATTGGCAAATACTGAATCTTTTTATTCTCTACTCCTATTGTTTGTCTTGCATTCTGTCCTTTGCCACCCACCGCTTAGTTGCCATTACTGTTCTTCTCTTTTTTCGAGAACCTGATGCTTTGGACATCATTCTCAATACTGTGCACTCTACAGCCATATCCACTTCTGAATACCCAGTCCTTCCCTTCCATCCTTCTCTGATGGAGACCTGCTTCTCGGTTCTTCCATGGCAGCCACCACTTTCCTAAGGTCCGTACAATTCCATGCATGGGATTAGAAATCACAAGAATCCTTTATCTTTACTCCAACAATGTTTTATTAAAGTGATTATCTCACTCCCTGCATGAACCTGATCTCCAAGTCATGCCAGGTTTCCCAATGATGTCCATATTTTTATGCCACATCCCTGCTTCCATAAAGAAAGTTTGAAATATATTTATGTGCCTGTTTCAGTTCTAAGCAAAGTTTATGACATGATCCCTGTGCATGTAGTATTAAGGATCCCTAATTTTTCTTAGATCATGACTCATGCTTGGATTTCTTGCTGGGACTGTCCTAGAACATGATTCCCAACTTTGGTGGTTTCTTCTCCCGGAGTCTTTCTTATTTTCCTTATTACAATAATCTGGTTTGATATCTGATGCTCCAAAGCAGAAGTCTCATCTAAAATCCAGATATGCCGACCTCCTCGCCCAACTCAGTGTACTCCCATGACCACAGACCCACACTGTCATGTCCCGTCACCCTGGTGGCCTCCAAGGAGACAGGAACTGGTTCATAGGTAGCTCCCTTCCTATGCTATAACATGACAATTTAGTGGAGGAATTAGACACGTTCCCATCAGTTCCCCTAGGCCCAGCCCACCCAGTTCTTCTTTGGCCCACTTGCCCATTACATTTAATCAACATGACAGCTCTCCAAGATAAGCATTTGTGTTCCTTTGCTGCAGGCTTAGGAGTGGAAGCTCACAGAGGTTGAATCATTTGTCCATAGTAACTAGTGGCCTGAGATTATAACAGGCTATCAGCCTTCTTAACCCAGGAAAGAATCTCAGAACGGGAGAGCTATTAGCTTTAGAGGAAGGGAGAGTCGGGCATTCAAAGTAAAAACTTTCCCTTCTAGTCCTCCCCAGACGGATGGTTCTTCCAGCTTGTGGTTTGGCCAAAGACAGTCATAGACTTTTTGGGACATTAAATACGCATGGCGGTGCGTCAGGGCCCTGCCCATATCCCCCTAGCACTCACTGTTCTGTGCTGCTGAGTCTCTTATTGCAAACACCTGCACCTCCCTGCCCGAGGGCTTTCTCCAGCAGCAAGAACATGCCTCCCACCTGAGAGGCTGGATATGCTAACTCCCCAAGAGAAGATCCAAATCAATGACACATAAGAATTTGGTGGTTAATTACTTCGTCACCTCCCATGAGGGACAACTCTGTCCCACACTGTCTCCCAAAAGATCCCCGTGGGACTGAACCCCAGTTGTCCACACTGGCTGATTACTTACAGGCCTTGTGTTGGCTCTTTTCCTGTCCTACTTCCCCATTCTGCTACTGGTACTTTCTGGACTCACCTCCTAAATAAATGAACTACTTGCACTTGAATCCTAGACTCAGTGTCTGCTTTTGGGAAAGCCAGGCTAAGACAATCTCCGTGGAAGCTTAGAGGTCATCTGGCTCAAACATCTCATGAATAATTTAGCTCCCAGAGGGGGAGGTGACCTGTACAAGGTTACACCTGTCAGAGCAGGCCTGGAGCCCCAGATGTCTCTAGCTCAGTCCCGCTCCCATTCCATCCTGGGATCCCTTCCTGCAACCCCTGGCAGCCAAATGTCACTGGAAATGCACCACCAGGAACTGGTGACACTGGTTGGGGAATGGGGTAGGTGGGGGTAGGGAAAGAGTGAATGAGGGCAGAAAAACTCGCAGTTCAAAAATCCCTTTATGATTCGCCCATGTACTTTGTCCGTCAACAGTTTTACACCACTCTGTCCATCTGCCAGGTGGGCAGCCCTGACCAGGATTAATTACATAGTTCTCCTGAAACTTTGGGACCAGAGAGGTTAAAACAGCTTTGCATGCCTGTCCTAGCAGGCCCTTTTCAAGCAGCTGCTGGCCTTGGTGCTGAATTTGCGCTGGCCTGAGCTGAACTAGACTAGGCTGTTGGAGGTTGGAGACTCAGAACACTATCAGAGCGAGGCATGTACTTTTCACCTGCCTGGTGGTACAGGTGGGGGATGTGAGGCCCAGAGGATGGATGGGTGTGTTCCATTCGCATGATTACGCCCGCTATTTAGGAAAATCAAATCTGACTTGGCTATGATTACCTGTGCCAATGGAAGGGAAGGCAAAGCTCATAGATTTCCAAATGTCACGTAATACAAGTAATTTCTACTTTGAGTGTAGATTGAATTTGAATTTTGAGGAGAGGAAAGTATTTGCAGGTGTACCTTTGTAGTCATGTTGAGCCCTGCTGAACGAGACAAGAGAGAGAGAAAGGTGGGGAAGGAAGGGAGAAAAGCCTAGGATTAAGGATGCCCTGGGGACAGTCTACATGGGGTAAACTACATCCACTCCACTAGTACAAACATATTTCCTTCACTAGTTTTCACAACAGTTTCCTACACACACACACACACACACACACACAGCATGGCTTTAAGATATAACTCCCAAAGAGCATTGTACCCACCACCTCTTTCCAGAATCTCCAGCATCCCATCTCTTTGCCAATCTGTTACTGCAGGCATTCTGAAATCCCTCATCTTTTGTCTATCCAACCACCTTCCCTTATTTCTCTGCTGCTGAGCCCCAGGGAGAAAATGTGCATGCTGAGCTCGGACCAGGGTTTGGATCCCATGCCTCCATCTAGCCCCGTATCCCCTCCTGGGGCTTGGGCTTGTATAATGTTCTTTAACTACCTGCACTGGCTATACTAACCCTTCCCAACATCTATGAAGACCCCTAAGCTCCCCCAGTTTGTCTTAGCAGATGACAGGGCTTCCCTGTTAATGATGAAGAATCAGGCTATCAGACATGGATTTCCTCAACCTCATTATAAATCCATCTGCTCTCATAATTATCTATTCCTTCTCTCATAAAGGAGGAAGTGTTTCTTTTTCTGCCCAAGGAAAACCCTCCTATCCATGATGTAGAGCCTTCATCCTGACTCTGCAAAGAACTCGTCCCATCAACAATGCTCCTCTTCTTATCACCCCCTCCCTCCCACCGTGCTTACCTGTCAGCACAGAGCAGGTTCAAGTTCCCAGCATCTTATAAAACCCCCTTCTAGCTAATCATCTCCTTCCTTTAAAAGCCACAACTTCTAAGAGAGTAACCTATACTTGCTATACTCTCTCACCCCATTCATCCCTCAACCCATTGCACTGTGGGTTCCAGACAAATTATTCCACGGAAACCACCTTGTTTAGGACACAAATAATTTTGTAATTGCCACTTCCTGTGAACCCTCCCCCCACAATCCTTTTCTTGCTTAATTTCAACTTACTTCACATTTATGAGTACTTTTAAAATCATGCTTCTTCTTTGATGTGTTTGACAACAGTGGTTTTTCTCCTGCCTCATAATCACACCTTCTCAGTTTTTTGAGAACGCCTTAAATTTTATTCCTCAGTATCCTGCCCTTGACCCTCACCTCTTACTCTATGCATTTTCCCTGGGTAAACCCACCCATGCCCCTGGGCATTAGTCCTGACTGAATTGCTCCAAATGCATGGCCCAGCGCAGCCCTTTCTTCTAACCAAACAATAATATCTCAAGGCCTGTTGGACACCCCCACTGGATGTCCATAAGCACCTCAAACTCATCCTACTCTCCACAGAAATCATCACCCTTTCACTCAAAGGTGTCTTTGTTTCTTGTTTTATATAGCAAAGAACATGTGTCACCTTGACTCCATCCCTCACCTTCCTGTACTAGTATTCCATAGGCTTTGAATCTGTGGTTACCTAATGTCTAGTCTCATGGCCATCCAATATACCACATCTATTTGCTGGTTGAGCTTCTCATTTCATTTTTAGATGCTGGTGTGTGTGTGTGTGTGTGTGTGTGTGTGTGGTGTGTGTGTGTGTGTATGTTTCTGTCTGTTCTTGTTTTATTCTTAGTAAAATGCAATTCTAGGCAGGGAGGGGGCAAGTGACCATCAGTCATTTACACTTTAGTGCAAACAAGTTTTCTGAAAAATAAATGAGTTGAAGAGAAGGCTTGAGTGCCTTAGATAGTAGCTAAATGAAGAACACAGGGGCTCTCCCAGGCACAGAACCAGCTGGAGCACTTAAGCCAAACTCTGCCAACTTTTCAATTTTCTTACATCTTTGACATGCAGTGTTCACTAGCTTCCAATTACATGAAGCTAGCTTCAATTACATGAAGCTTGTTATTGCTTCACATCTACCTCAGAGCTGACCCAGTCTCACGTTGACTTGTACTTGGGGATATCTGAAAAGATTTTGGGTAGTGTTATCTGGTCTCCAAACATAAGCGCACTTCTCTCTCTCTCTCTCTCCTGCACTTTCTTTCTTGCTACTTAGTTAGAATATAATTAAATTTGAGTTGTGGCCAAAGCCGATTTGTGAGACAAGCATTTGGTTAGTGATATCGAGCCAACCAGGTGAAAAAAAACCAGCAAAACTTCAAAAAGGCCAATAATCATCTTGTGATTGAAATTCAGTCCCTCTCTTCTCATCCCCTCTCCTATTAACTTGGACAAGTGCTGTAATCCCTCCTGGGACCCTCAGCTCATCGCAATTCACAGATGAGTATAAGTGTGTCTATGTGCCACAGCAGAGAAGGGAGGGTCATGCATGAGCCCCCCCCCCCCCCAACCATAGGTGAGGAGCTCTATTCTAGTTTAAGAACAGCTTCCAGGAGAATAGAAGAGGCCAGTGTTAGCTGAGCTAGGGGTTAGGGGATTGGGATAAAAACAATAGTGGAAGGAAGATGATGAAGAGGAATGAAGGGGTGTTTAGGACATCAAATCCTGGAATCTGGGGATAGAACACAAGAAAAAAATTCAGATTAAGAGTCAGAGAGAAGGTCTTTGAGGATCATTCATTTGGGAAACAACAGATTCTTAAGCTTGCAAATGATCTCAAGTGGCATCTATCCTAACACCCCTTCTCCATTTTACTGACATGGACACTGAGGCCCAAGAAGAAAATGACTTACCCAAGGTCACCCAGTGCTGTTCAATCAACCGGCACACAGTGACATGCCCTGCACTATGCCTGATGCTCTGGGGCGAAGTTTTGAAGCTCAGTCTCCTCCTTCCTGGGAAGGGGCGCCTGACTGACAATGAACACACCTCTCCCAGCAGCCTGCAGCCTCGACGCGCTGTGGCCAGCAGCATACCTGCTCTAAGTTAGCTGTGAGCCTGGCCCTTCCATCCCCAGCTCTGCCAAGGATCTTTTTGGGGTGTTCACTGAGGGTGGCTAGGGATAGGTAGGAGTGTGTGTGTGAGTGTGTGTGTGTGTGTGTGTGTGTGTGTGTATATGAGTGAGTGTGTGTGTGTGTGTGTGTGTGTGTGTGTTTGCATGAATATGCCTCTCGTTACCTTTCAATACCAGAGAAAAAGGATCTTCAGGATGACTGTTACGTTGAGTTGGCCATACCTCTGCTGCCCTTCCTGGCTGTGGCCAGCTCTTTATAACTCTCCTCTGTGGGCATGTCAGGTAGTTCTCCACTACCTGTGGGCTGTCTGCAGACCCTAGAAGGCAGGAGTGATGCTAGTGCTTCCCTTGGATGCCCAATATTCCCAGTTGAGGATATAGATTTTCTATATACACTTTTTGGATGGGCTGGTTGACTGGCTGGCTGGATAGACAATGGGCACTGGAGGAAATGGAAGCCCATAGCAATGAAATAACCTACCCAAGGTCTCACAGTTTTGGGCAGAGACTGAAATGCAGACCTTCTGACTCCCGGCTCAGTGCTCCACTTGGCCTCCACAGCACTTGAAAAGCAGAGGCAGATAGAGGGTGACCAGAGCATGCCTGGCTTCTTGGTTAAAGCCTTCTCAATGCCCTTTCATGAAGTCCCTTAGTCCTTAAGAACAAAACTAGTCAAATCGAGAATTTAAAGATCTGGACTCTGATGTGGGGTATACACGTCACATTGCCTCTTTCAGCCTCAGTCCCCTTATTTGTTGAACAGGTTACATTTGACTGTATGGCATTGAAGGGAAGTTGAGCCCTGATATTGTAAAACTCATTATTCTAGATGCCAATGGGGACCCAAACCCCATTAATTTATTTAATCAATAAAGAACAATAGCGATAATAAAAATAACCATTATGATTATTATATTTTCCAGCTGGATGGGACATGTTTGGATGGGAGGCTCTTCCTCCCTGTTGCTATTTGGGGAATTCAGAACTAAATATAGCCCAGTGCCAGGCATCCCAAGCGCCATCATCTCAAATTAGGAAACATATTTGCACCTCCTATCAACAGTCCCGTGGCAGACACACTGCCAACACCAGCAGAGATGCAAGAATCCTGTATGGCTGCCTCCTGGGAGAAGCTGTCCAGATGATCTGTGGGAGACCCTGATGACAGGGTCACAGTGGGAGGTGGGGTGGGCACGGGAATGTATGTGAGACTTGACCCTGGCTCTCAGGAGGACTAGAGCACCTACTATGTACCAGGCTGTGGGCTACATAATTTATATATGTCACTTCTAGTCCTTATGGCATCTTTGAAAAATAATCTCTCAAGGCCACATAGCTTGTAAGTGACAGAGGAGAGATATGCATCGATGGCTGTCTCATCCCGCGTCCATGTATCATCCACTACACTGCACAGCCTCGCCGCAGTGCCTGCCTTCCCTCCTCCCTGAGCACTGGTGGGTGTTGGCTGGGATTCTGACCCAGTACAGAGTACACAGGTAAACGAGACTCGGTTCTTGCTTCCAAAGACCTCCCAGTTAATGCCCAGCTGATAGCATTAACTGATAATCGAAATACCTACCAATAATGATAAAAATAAATGCAGTGTAAGGGTTCATAGACGGGGGGGCATGAAAACCCCCAGAAGGAAAGCAAAGTTTGAGTCAAAACATCCAGGGTGACCAGCGTTTGACAGTCCAGTGAGGCATGTGATGGCCATTGGCCAAAGGAGCTGTAGGGGCAGGGGCAGGGAGCTCTGAGAGAGCGTCGGGTTTGGGGGACAGTGATGGTGCAGGCGGAGTCATGTCCCCTCTGCACTACCATCTCCACTCTCCACGTTAAGTGGCACTCTCAGTGCCTGAGGGAGAAGAGCCACTTCAGGGCACCCCAAAGTAGGGACTTCTTTCCTTCCCACCTCACAAAACCACAGAAGTGTGGAGTCCTAGACCCAAGAGACCTCAAATCCCAGATTCAGGGAAAAACAAAACAGCAACCAAACAAAAATTAGTGTAAGAACCTGGGGCCAGAATAACCCCAGAAAACCCGTCCCCGTCCCCTTGGCCTCCAAGCCGCTCTCGCAAGCCTGGCTTCTAGCTGGACAGTGTCTCCAGGGAGCTGAGGCTCTTCCCAGTGGATGCTGATTGCTGCCTTGGGCTCTGAGCACCTTCCCACCGGGAGGAACCTGGGAGATGGGTGCCAACGCCTCCATTCCTTCCTCCTCCCTTCCCTCCTCCTCCCTCCTCCTCCTCGACCCCTGAGAAACTGAGGCTATACCAGGAGGGGCAAAATTTTTGAAGCGAGAGCCACGATAGATTCTGTAAAAGTGGACCGGAGTCCTGAACCCAAACATGGATCGCAGATTTGGGGGACTCAAACTGATTCCGGAGGAGACATCGCTGCATAAGAGGGGCAGAGC
>NW_005871544.1:107912-118271 GCF_000147115.1 Myotis lucifugus
GGGACGGGAGATTGCTACAGGAGATCTGGAGAGCTCATTCGCCACGGGGTGGGTTTTGGCATTTTGGGCTCCCAGCGCTTTCAGTTATGCTTTGCTTGAGTGCTCCCCTGGTAAGTGCCCACAGACATGAATGGTGCTTCACCGTGTGTTCGGCTGAGGGCTTGCAACTTACATGTGGGTTTGGTCGTTATCATCACCAGCATGTCAGATCAGATTTAAAGGCCCGTGGACAGGATTTCTCCTTCCTCTTCTTCTGTCCTCGTCCTCCTCCTCCTCCTCCTCCGTCTCCCCACTCATCCTTGTCCTCCTCCCCTTGCTCCATCTTCCTCTGACCCTCTCCCCACCTACCTTGGTCAGTTCTTCTCACCCCTCCACCCTATTACTCCTCCTTTCCTTTGCCTGACCCCTCCCCCTCCCCTGCCTTCCCTCCCACTTCTCTCTCCCAGCTGTAGCTTCATGATGTCAGAAAATATAAGCCAGCCCACTTTTTATGCATTGTTTCTAAACCCAAGGCAATAAAATGCTCCTTTCTTTTGGAGGGGAAGGAAAAAGCCATCACTCAGGCCTTAGCAGGGAGCACCCACTTGCCATCTCCCTGGCGCTCTGTAGGGGCCACTCTTCCCCTCACGACAAGGCCCGCTCCCAGAGCAGCCACTTGGAAACAGCCCCGAGGGCACAGAAGCAGCAGGTTCTGACAGGGCTGTGACCTGACACCGTGTCCCCTACCTGTCACACCCTCCTCCCCTCCCATTTGCATGTGCCAGACTCCCATCCCTTGGCCAGGGCCCTAGGACAGTCTCCACCATTTCTGCCCAAAGAGGCTTCAAATAGGCTGTGCCCAGCTCAGGGGTGGCTTTCATGACAGGCCAGGCCAGGCACGCCCTCCGCCAATAATGCAACAAGCCACTGTGAGCCTAGAGTTCCTGTCGGAGGGCAGGCAGTCAGTCCCCTTCAGGGACTCCCTCTGACGGAGTAGACACAGTCCAGGATCTCGGAGGTTCCGGTCTGATGGGGGTGACACAGCCCCGACCCTCAGGAGTTTCCATGTTAGCAGTTGGCACCAGCTCACCCCAGAACTGGAAGACCATTGTGAGGGGGGGTGGGGTGATGCAACAGAAAGGACGGGAAAACACAGGCCTTGGGAGCTGGGTAAGAGCAGATCCCAGCTCCAGCACTCACTGACATCGTCTATAAACAGGGCCTCCTTTCCTGGCCGCCTGCGTCCCAGGGAGGACATGGTGAGCTGAACTGTCGCTCCCTCTAAAGCAGCGGTTCTCAACCTGTGGGTCGAGACCCCTTTGGCAGTTGAACGACCCTTTCACAGGGGTCGCCTAAGACCATCCTGCATATCAGATATTTACATTACGATTCATAACAGTAGCAACATTACAGTTATGAAGTAGCAACGAAAATAATTTTATGGTTGGGTCACAATATGAGGAACTGTATTTAAAGAGCCAGAAGGTTGAGAACCACTGCCTAAAGTCAGTGGCCGGGCCTATGCATACTGCCCTGCTATTGTTGGTCTCTGCTTTGTGGCCACTTCTTTCTGTGCCTCTTTCCTCCCCTGCCCCCAGGACCCGCGTGTCAATCTCTACCCCTCAGACTCTCAGTCACAGCAATGTCACTTTGTAGAGGGCCAGCTTCAGGCCAGGCACAAAGCTAGTTGCCTAACAACATCTCAGTCACCACTGTTGGGTTCAGATCCATTCTCCTTCTGTGTCCACGGCCCCACCATCCCATGCCTGGCTCCGAGTGGCTGCACATCCCGGGGGCCCGTTCCCGCGATGTCAGGTCAGTGCGCCCCTGTAACTGAGTGCTGAGATCTGTAAACCTGCCCAGAGCAGCCGGCCAACACCGTGGCTCTGGGCCTCTTTCTAGCTTACCCCCCAACTCCCGCAGCCAACGCTCCCTTCGGCGAGTTTATTTCTCAAACCCTCCATTATTAGTCACAAATCCATTTTCCAGAGGGCAGTGCTGGCACACAGAAAGCCTGGGATGCTGGTTCAAGGTCACCGGTGATGGAAAGGGCTGGGGGCCCATCCAGCAGCAGGCCAAGTGGAGGCTCCTGCAAGCACTGCATCTCAGAGGGTGTACTCGCCTGTCCTGTGTGCCAGCCTGGGGGCGGGGGCGGGGAGGGAGGGGGGCGGCATGCCTGCAGCCCTGGTCCAGGCTGCCTGCCGCAGTGGTCACTGCAGAAGCCAGAGAGGCAGGCCTGACACAGAGTCAACATGACTGTCTCGCTCCTGCCAGGGACTCTGAGGAGCTATGAGGCTGGCGGCCAAGCAGAGAGCCCAGTCTGTGAGAATGGCTGGGATGGAAGCCCCTTCTCTGAACACAGCCTGGAATGCAGAGCGACCAGGCTCCTGGGACTGTGCTGCTCAGACTCCTTGGCTGCAGGCTGGCAGAGCAGGCACAGTGCCCACCACTGTCCCTTCCCCCGTCTCCACAAGTCTCAGCTGGAGACTTCCTGCTCCATAGGCAGGCTCCCGACCCCTGGGTAAGATAACATCATCTGTGCCACCTCTGCTTCCACTGGGGTCCCTGAGACTGAGTGTCTGTCTGCCCTGGGAGGTGGGGGTAGGGCACAGTCACGTCGCAGCCCCCTGACAGGCCCTGGAGAGCAGCAGCCTGACCAACTACTTCAGTTTGCCTGGGACGGGGTCAGGGGAGGCAGGTTCCCAGGATGTGGGACTTTCGGGCTAAAACTGGCCAAGTCCTGGGCGAACCAAGACAAGGTAGTCAGTCACCCTAGAGAACTGCCTCGTCCCACCCGTTGCCCCCGGTTTCTGGTTCCCATCTTCCTTCCTGTTCTTTAAGCATCTCTCTGGACCAAAATGTCCTATTCAGCCTTTGTCCCAGCATAAACCACAAAGGGAACACATTAGAGAAATGAGTGAATAGATGACATCCACAAGGCCTCAGCGTGCAAATGCTGAGAGCAAGCACCCTGTGCACGCAGCTGCCCGGAGAGGGCTGTGTGGGAAACGAGAGGGCATTGGCCTCTTCTAGGGATGCAGGTGCTCTGACCAAGGGGCTGGGGCCCGCAGCATTGACTCACGGCTTTACCACGGTGCCCACTGCTCATCCCGGTAGACTCCGAGTGAAGACCCGGCTATGAAGGGAGATGCCAGGGGCCTGGGAGCTCCCACACCCATGTGCATGGCGGTCAGTACACGTGCATCCTTTCCCTCAGCCTCCTGGCAATCGCTCCTCTTGCCATCCCAGCCAATCTCTGAGCTCTTCTCTTCCCGGAAGTCTGCCAAGAGGAGGAGTTTTAGGGAGTCTTCAGATAGCTTTATTCCATGTTCAGGTGAGACTCATAGACATCTTTGTTGAAGGATGTGCATCTTCTGACCTAGACCTGGCCCGTGGAGGGACAGCTGAATGGGTGTGTCCAATCCTCTAATGTGATCGGGTGTCCCTTTCACCCCCGGGTATGGCTGAAGCATGCTTATTGTGATTTTTATTACAATGTGCTTATAAAGGCTCTGCAATGTGATTTAAATGATAATACATGCACTAAAATGAAATGCCTCCCCTCTTCCCATTATCGTGTGTGCGTGTGCGTGTGCGTGTGCGTGTGCGTGTATGTGTAAAATATCCATTGCACATTTTTTAAATGTCTATTTACAAACCAGGTGGGGAGGAGAACAAAGTTCTCAGACTAATCTTTCAGGAAAGAAAGGAAAGTAGCTCTGAGGCCGATATGTTTGGGGAGAGAAACAGAATAGCTGGCTAATGTTCATAGGAATTAAAAATTAACAAATGAGGACTCAAGGCATTTCTTCCCCGAAGAGTGATCATTTGTTTGTCTTAAACGAACGAGTAGGTTGATTACGATTACCAGCACGTGGAAGTGGTGGCCGAGCCTGACTCACAGCTGTGAAATGCAAACAGATGAGTGAAGACATAATCGCATCCTCACTCCCGCTAATGACTTTGATGAAGGCAGAACATCATACCAAACACTGACGAGATGGGCCGCGAGGCTAATGTTTCCATGAAAGTTCTTTAATTAATGCATGCCATCTCTGTTCTTTGGGGCAGCCTTTTGCTGCAAATCTGTTGCTTAAAAGCTAAGCGTGCTGGTCTATATCATTATAAAGAAAAATGTTATTTCCCACAAGGGTTGTATATATTTTTTCCAACAATATTTTTCCAACATTTTTTAAATGAAAATCTTAAACATACTGAAGAACAGAAAATGAATTTTTAATGAACACCCATATACTCAACAGCGATATTCTACCATCAACCTTTTAGAATATTTGTTTTGTCATCAATCTACTCATCTGTTAGTTAATTTTTGATGCGTTTCAAAGCATATTATTGACATCAGTGCAATTCACCTTTAACATGTGAGTGTACATATCGTTCACTGAAGTTTAAAATTTGTTTACAGTTATTTTATATAGAATTTACATACGGTGAAGCATCAGTCTTAAATACAGCATTGGATGAGTTTTGACAAATGCACACGTCTTAATAACGCAAACCCTTAGAACATGACCGTCACTTCAGAAAGTGCCCTCACATCCCTTGCAGCCAGTCTCTCCATGCCCCCCCTCCCCCAACACAAACACACAGGTAAGCACTGTTGTGATTTTTCCAGTTCTAGGATTTTAGGGAAATGGACATGGAAGCATAGGCATTCAGTACACACTCTCCTGCATAGACTTCCTTCACTTGGCACGTTTCTGAGCTTCATCCGTGCTGTGTGAATCAGTAAACGATTCCTTTTGACGGCTGAGTAGCAGTTCCTGAATGAGTATAGCAGTTTGAGTTCTCCACCTGCTGATGGCCACCCGGGCTGTTTTCAGTTTGGGGCAGTTATGATTAACGCTGATAGGAACATCAAATACACCACTGCTTGTGGACACATGTTCTCATTTTATTTGGGTAAGTATCCAGGGATGAAATGATTGAGTTGTAGGGTAGATGTATGTTTAGTTTTCTTTACAAAACTGCCAGAACTTTCCCAAGTGCTTGTACCAATTTGCACGCCCATCAGCACCAGGAGAGTTCCAGTTCACATCCTCGCCAGCAGGGAGCTGTCAGCAGTTCTGTTGGCAGCCATTCACGTGGCTGTGCTGGGGTATCTCACTGTAGTTTCAGTTTACATTTCCCCGATGACTAATGATGTGCAGCATCTTTTTTCATTTAATTATTGGCCATTCATTTATCTTCCTGTGTGAAGTGCCTGTTCAAATCTTTTGCCCAAGTTTATTGGGTGATTTGTCTTTTTATTATTGAGTTGCAGGAGGGATGGATATATTCTGGACATTAGTCCTTTGTCAGATATCTGTTCTGCAAGTATGTCCCTGAATCTGCATCCTGCCTGTTTTTCTTCAGTATTGTCTCTTGGTGAGCAGAAGTTTCTAATGTTTACAAAGTCTGGGTTAACAATGTTTTCTTTTATAGTTATTGTCTTTCTAGATCCTGTCTAGAAATCCCTTGCTATCTGCAAGTCACAAAGATATTTTCCCAGTTTCTTCTAGGAGCTGTATTATTTATAATCCATATTAAATTAATTTTTATGTATGTGTAAGGCAAGGGCTCAGATTCATTTTTCCATGTTAATATCCAGTTCTTCCAGTGCTATTGGCTGAAAAGACTTTCTTTCTCTCTATCACATTGATTTGATGTCTTTGGTGAAAATCAAATGTTTGTAGCTATCTGAGTCTATTTCTAGACTCTATTATATCCCATTGATCTATTTGCTGATCCTACATCACTCCATACTGTTTGGATTGAGGTAAATTTATAGTAAATATTGCAGGCAGTTAGCATAAGCCCTTCAACTCTGTTCTTTCTTAAATAATTGCTTTGGATATTCTAAGTCCTTTGTATTTTCATATAAACTGTAAATTTAGCATGCCAATTTCTTCTTTAAAAACCTGTTGAGATTATGATTGGGATTTCATTGAATCTAAGGAATGATTCTAATTTGGGGAGATTTGACATCATACCAATTTTGAGTCTTCCTATTCATGAACATGGGATACCAGTCCAAAGATTTAGATGTTTACTTTCTCTCAGTGTTTGTATTTTTCAGTCTTGCATTTATTTTCATAATTTATTCTTAAGCATTTTAGAGTTTGTTGCTATTGTAGGTAAAATTTTAAGAAACATGTTTGTTGCTGGTCTGTAGAAATCCAATTGCTTTTAGCATTTGACTTTATATCCTGTGATCTCAGTAAATTCACTTAGTAATTCTCGTAGGTTTTTTGTAGCACAAGCCCTAAACCTTAGCATTTTCTAAGTAAACAACCTAAAAACACAAACCAATCTACAAATACAGTTTCACTGCTTCCTTTCCAATCTTTATGCTTTTCTTTCATGATTGCACTGGCCATCATGCCCAGTACATTGGTGAATTAGTAAGAGTGGACATCCTTGCCTTGCTCTCCACCTTAGGAGCGCTAGCAAATAACTATCTATGGGTCCCTCACATTTGTGTGAGCATTTCTGGAAGAGAAATGCTTGCAGGCAAAGGCACTAACCTTTGGAGCAGTAGTTCTCAACCTGTGGGTCGCAAACGATGAAAATACATCCTGCAAATCAGATATTTACATTACAATTCATGACAGTAGCAAAATTATAGTTATGAAGTAGCAACGAAAATAATTTTATGGTTGGGGGTCACCACAACATGAGGAACTATATTAAAGGGTCGCAGCATTAGGAAGGTTGAGAACCACTGCTTTGGAGTATCTTTTGTTCTGGACTATCTTTCAAAAATGTTCGTACAGCAAACAGCCTAGGAACACAGGGATAGTGTCCCTCTCTGGAGAAGAGAGATTATTTGTTTGCTTTCAAGGATAGTCCTTCCAGGGCAAAGACTGAGCAGGTTTGCTGGAAATCCCTTATAAAAGGTTGAGGTTCCCTAACCTTGGGGTTCCTCATCTATGACACAAGCCCACTTCTTGTGAAGCGCCCATTTAGGCCCAATAGGACTTGAGGGTCAATGATGAGAACATGAAGCTCATGCTACCTTCTGTGCTGTGAGTAGTTACGTTGTTTGTCTCTGGCCAATGAGTGTCCCATCTCCTGTCAGCATCTGCTATGGATCGAATGGTGTCTCCCCAAAATTCATATGTTGGAGCACTAATCCCCAATGTGACTGTATTTAGAGATGAGGCCTATAATTAATGTTAAATGAGATCACAAGGATGGGGCCCTGATCCAACAGGATTAGTGTCCTTGTCAGAATAGACACCAATAGACACCAGAGAGAGCTTCTCTCTCTCTCTCCCTCTCTCTCTCTCTCTCTCCCTCTCTCTCCCTCTCTTTCCTCTCCCCTCCCCATGCTTAGAGAAAAAGCCATATGGGTACAATGTGCTATCTATAAGCCAGGAAAAGAGCTCTCACTGGAAACCAAATCCTGCTGGAACTTTGACCTTGGGCTTTCCAACCTCCTGAACTGTGAGAAAATAAATTTCTGTTGTTTAAGCCACACAGTCTGTAGTATGTTATTATGGCAGCCCATAATAACATACAGCATTCATAAAACTGTGGTAGGCTAACTTCTTAGCTTGCAAGTAGGGTGAAATTCAGACTGTTCACATTTCTTGACAAGAGGGAAAGCCTTAAATTTTTAACCATTAAGCATGATATTTGTTATAAGATTTTTATAGACACTTTTAATCAAATTGAGAGTCACCCTCTATTCATAATTTTATAAGAGTTTTTAATATAATTGGATGTTGCATTTTGTCATATACTTTGTATCTGCTGATATGATCATTTTTTTCTCCTTTATTTTATTAATATAGTGAATTACATTGATTAATTTTCAATGTTAACCCAATCTTACATTACTGAATAAACCTTAGCCATAAGGTCATATAAATATATATGTGTTGCTATACTCATTTTGCTATGACCTCCCAGTGAAAGGGCATGGCCTCTCCTTCCCCCTTCATTGGTTGGAGCGCAGATAGTATATTGGTGGGTTATCATCTTGGAGCATCGAGATAGAAGTTTGAATCCCTGACAACCTTGGGAGCAAGGGACACAAGGCAGTCCTACCTGCCTTCGATCGCCTGCTATAAGATTTGTAAGTGAGAATAAAATAAACTTCAATCTTATTTAAGGTACAGTATGTGGGGTCCCTTTGTTATAGCAGTCTAACCTGAATTCTACTAATACTGAAGCCTTCCCAACTCAGAGGTCAGAAACCTCTGCCAATGGGTTGGTATTTCACTTGGAACCTATTTACCCTCTTAATTTAGACTTTAGATCCCAGCTGTGTAGACTTGTCACCTCTGTGAGGCCAAAAGCAGCATCTGCCTGCTCACCACCAAATGCCTGCACCTAGCTCAGTGCCTGGCTCTCTGATTAAGCAGGGGCTTAATAAATATTTGATGAACAAATGCACCAATGAATAAACCTTGTCCTTCCCTAGATGAAACATTAGCCATACCACCTCCCCTCGGAATAAGAATAACTGTCCACTGCATCACCTCATGCTCACTCTGAGAAAGCGCAAGGAGACATTTCTTAAAGTTTCATGACCAGATCAACCTGCATTTCTCCTAAGCAAAATTCTCTGAGATTTAAAAAAATCTTCGGCCACTATTAAAGTTAAAATGTATTGTTCTTCAGCTGCCAGGAAACTGAGACTAGACCTTGGACCCCATCACTGCAAACGGATAGTGCCCATACAAGATGTTATGCTCTGCCAAGCATCCCTCCTTCAGGGTCTAGCCACCCAATCCCCCAGCTGCTTGGAGTGTTGCCTGCTGGCTGCTCACAAATACATCCTCTCCTACATTTGCCCTTGGGTGGGGTTTCCAGATCAGATGAAGGATAGTTAGTTAAACTGGAACTTCAGATAAGCAACAAATACTTTTATTTTAGTATAAGTACGTCCCATGAAATGTTTAGGACATACTCATACTAAAAAAAGAATTCATTGGTAGTCTGCATTTTGAACTTAACTGGAAATCTCATGTGTTTATTTGCTCGACCTGGCAACCCTACTCTTGGCTGAGAGAGCTGCCTTCAAGGCCATAGGCCTCCCCAGCAGCCCACGTCCGAAGACTGGTGCAGGTAGGGCTGGAGTGGCCTGGCCTTCCTGCCTGATTCCGTTTCCAGAGCTTGATGTAGTGAGTGACTCATGGCCCAGCTTCTGATTCTGCCTAGTTCTGCTATTTCCCCTTCCCTTCCAGGGGTGTAGATCCCAAGAGCAACCCTAGCATACTTATTTTTAATATGTTTTTTTATATTTTTATTGATTTCAGAGAGGAAAGGATAGGGAGAGAGAGATAGAAACATTAATGATGGGAGACAATCACCAATCGGCTGCCTCCCCCATTCCCCGCACTGGGGACTCAGCCTGCAACCCAGGCATGTGCCCCTTCCGGGAATCCAACCATGACCTCCTGGTTCATAGGTCGATGCCCAACCACTAACCCACACTGGCTGGGCAATATGTTTTGTTTTTGTTTTTAATATATTTTATTGATTTTTCACAGAGAAGAAGGGAGAGGGACAGAGAGCTAGAAACATTGATGAGAGAGAAACATCAATCAGCTGCCTCCTGCACACCCCCCAATGGGGATATGCCCGCAACCAAGGCACATGCCCTTGACCGAAATTGAACCCGGGACCCTTCAGTCCACAGGCCGACGCTCTATCCACTGAGCCAAACCGGCCAGAGCTGGGCAATATGTTTTTATTGACTTTAGAGAGAGGGGAAGAAAGTGAGAGAGAAAGAAACATTGATGTGAGAAAGAAACACGGATTGGCTGCCTCCCATATGCTCTCTGACCAGGGATTGAACCAGCAACCGAGGTATGTGCCCTGACCAGGAATCGAACCAGCAACCTTTCAGTGCACAGACAACTCTCCAACCAACGGAGCCACAGCAGCCAGGCCCTAAGAAACTTCTTGATGCTAATGTCCTCAGACTCTGCTTCCCGGGAGGCTGGGTCTGAGAGGGTGCCTTTCAGCCACCACCCTCCTCCCTCCTTGTACCTCCTTCACCCCATTTTTCCTGGGTACATGTTTCCTAATTCATTTGGTCCTTTTGTATTGTGTGTGTTTTTGTAAAGGCCTCCAGATTCGCTCATGGGACAAGGCGGCATTTACATACATGCATATCCTTTTTTGGTTTGTTCTGAGTGAAAGATGACTAGAAAGATGCCTAGAAGGAATCCCAGGACTTGTCCTGACTCCACAAGTACAGCCGGAGACGGGAAGAAGTCACATGGCATCTCTAAATCATCTGCCTGCAGAGTGAAGGTAATGAGATCTGCCCTTACAGACCTCCGGCACCAAGGGCTGCACATCAGCGGGCGCTGCCAGTGTAAAGCGCTTTCCGACTCTGATTTGTGCTGTGATTCTGGCTGG
>NW_005871544.1:118371-143322 GCF_000147115.1 Myotis lucifugus
CCCCAAACTCACAAACTTCTCACCGACAGTCCTCTTGTGTGACGGAGACCCCACCCTGCCAGCGATGCGCATCCCCTCGTTGGCATGATGCTGCCTTCTGAGCATCTTGGCTGCGTGACGTCTTTCTACACTAACTACTATGCTTACATGCTGGCATCCAGATGAGTCTTAAGAGATCAATGCAATGAGCAAGGAAGAGGTGCCTCACAGCCCCAGGAGAGCAGGAAGCTCCTGAGCCTCTGATTGAATGGCAGAGCCATGCACCCCCTAGAAAGCGAGGGTGCTTAGGACAGCAGGAATGAGCAAAAGATGCCCTGAAGGCGCTGGTTGATGGGAGGGTGTGAGGAATGGGGACCAGGGAGGGGCAGCGGTGGCGTCAGCAGGTGCAGCAAGGTCAGCTACAACGCTCTCCAACACAGAACACAGGCCACACCAGTGTGGGGACCCCCAGACTCAGACCCAAGGTCCTCAACCTCAGCTGCAGAGACTCGCCTGGGGGCCGAGATACCTCTCCAGGTACAGAGGCAGCAGTGAGCTTGGAAGTCCCTGGGTGAGTCCCCTGTGCAGCCTTGGGGTTGAGTCCTGGCCCCTACACTGACTAGCTCTACTGCCTGTGTGTACGGCCAAGTACCCTCACTTCTCAGCTCTACTTTCCTGGTTGGTAAGAGAGGAGAGCACCCACCTCTCAGGGTTGAGTTAGCTGCTCAGGGTTGAATTGATCACCCACTTCAATTAGGGTTGAAGATGGGGAAGCCCAACCCCTGAACGTGACCTTATTTAGAAATAAGGTCTTTGCTGATGTAATCAAGTTCAGATGAGGGTGTTGGGGTGGGTCCTGATCCAATATGACAGATGCCCTTATAAAGGGGGGAAATTTGGACACAAAGAGCCAAACTCAAGGACAGCAGCATATGCTGATTGGGGTTGTTGTGCCACAAGCGTTGGATCCACCGAGCTGGGGACCTGGGGGAGAGGCAGGGACCACAGCCTGCTCCAGGGCCTTCAGCAGGAGCATGGCCCTGCCCACATCTGGATTTTGATCTTCCTGCTTCCAGAATAATATATTTTTGTTGTTTTATCCACACAGTTTATGGCACTTCATTGTGGCAACCCTAGCAAACGAATGCACCACCCTAAAGAGATTTTATAGGACTCAAGAATAAAATATATAAAGCTTCTGACACGTGTGCATACAATATGTTATGATGGTAATATTTTATGTTTCTCTTTTCACTTCTTTATATAATGTGGCTGTGTGGCATGGACAGATATTGTGGTCTCCCTGTGTCCCACTTCTCTTATCTGTAAAAGGGAAGTGATGAGCACCTACTTCAGAGGAAGGTCAAGAGCATAAAATAAGCTCAAATCGGAGCCCACGGAACAGGGACTGGTACATAGTGAGTTCTCCATAAACAGAAGAGTGGTGATGACGATATAAACTGAGAGGAAGAACTAGATGATCTCAATATTTCTAGCTAGAAAGCCAGCTACTATAACACTGCTTTTATTTTTATGTTTTAATCCTCACCAGAGGATATTTTTTCTATTAATTTTCAGAGTGGAAGGGAAGGAGGAGGAGAGAGAGAGAGAGAGAGAGAGAGAGAGAGAGAGACATCGGCGTGAGAGGGCCACATCCATTGGTTGCCTTCCGCACTGGTCTGCAACCGAGGTGGCCGGGAATCGAACCTGTGACCCTTTGGTCTGCAAGCCAACACGCTGAGCCAAACCAGCAAACCAGGGCTACAACACTGCTTTTAAAATGGTCAAACAAGTGAAAGAAAACCTCTGTGGTTTTCTGCAGGTTGGCTGCAGAGTGAAACAAGAGAAGGTGCGGTGTGTGGGAGGACCAGGGAGAGATCATGCCCTGGGCACTGGATCCTGGGACTCAGCTCTGAACCGTCAACCACCGCTGGGCCTGGAGTCTGTCCTTTGATGGATCCTTTGTCTGCGGAGCTTGGTTGCTAACAGCACACAAGACAATCAGCCTGAGTGAGCCTTATGTGAGGGACCCGAGGCGCCAGGGCACACGGGTGGCCTCACAAAGCTGCCGCCTCGGCCGGGACCCTCCAGCTCCCAGGTGAGCCCAGGAGGGCAGGGGTCTGGGGAGGCCCCATCCTACCCGCTGTACCGAACAACCCAAGAGGACACTGGGACGGTGAAGGTGATGGTGACAAGGTCTTGCTGTGATTGGAGGACCAGCCCACGCTAGGCTTGGGAGGCTGGGAGGATAAAGCTGCCCCTTTTTATTGATGCCTCTGCCTGTCCTCCCAGAGAAATCTGATTATCTGGGCTCTGCTGGCAGACGTCAAAATGAAATGTTTGCCTCCAGGTCCCCACTTGGGGGGTGGCTGGAGCCGGCTCCTGCCTTCCTGTCAGCAAACCATCATTAATCCCCTTCTCTTACAGTCGATATCCGATGTCACTTTTTCTCGTTTAAGTGGCTCAATGACCTTCCCTTATTTTGCTCCTAATACAGAAGGCTCCAGTGGGGCCGGGCCAGAGACAAGCCCTTTAATTCAGAGGGTGTTACATCAGAGGGACAGCAGGCGGCTCCTGGGGTCAGCCCCGCAGGGCTGTGCACCTGCTGCTCGGGGCCGGTTGCAGCATAGCCCTGTGGCTGCCATGTGGGGCTTTCTCTCTTGAGCCCACATTTCTTACCTTCTCTTGACCAATGTGCCTCCGAGAAAGCCTCAGCTCAGCTTCTCCCAAGGAGCACCCTGGACTCCAGGGTCATGGCCCCTGTAGGCGCCTTGCCCTTTGCTGCACCTGAAAACACATGCACATACATATACTCTCTCCCCCCGTCCCCAGCTTCACCAGCGCTGTCTCTCAAAGCCAAAGCTCCCTCCCCTAATGGCTAAGCCACGGAAGTTCTCAGCCCTGGTTCTGTCTTAGTATCACCCAGGGAGTTTTAAAGAATACAGATGCCTGGAGAGAAACTTACCAAGTACTTTGCAAAGGAGCTGCCTAAATGACCCATAAACATGTCCACTGCTCAACTCCACTAGCCGCCAGGGAAGGCGGAGTAAGCACATCGGGGGTCTGCGGTACCCCACACAGGCTGTAAACTGCGGAGTCCTGGCTGGGAGGGACTCCGAAACTCACATAGACGGCTGGTGGGGGTGGAAACTGCAGCATCACACCCCAAAACTGCTGGGCAGTTCCTACACGGACAGACACATGCCCCGGCCCAGCACGGTCCTGGGTGGGTGGTACCCACCAGAGGGCATGCATGTATTCACCGAACAAGCAGGCACAAGAATGGCCACAGCAAGTAAGAATGTTCATAGGCAGCCACGCCAGAAACGATGATGTGCTCATCAATCAGAAGATGGATAAATGAAGGGTGGCGTTTTCATACAGTGAGATTCGAGGGCACAGTGAGCATGAGCACATGCAACTGCAAGCAACGACGTGGATGGCCCTCACACACATGATGCTCATGAGTGAAGCCTCTCTCTCTCTCTCTCACACACACACACACACACACACACACACACACAGAAGGGCACACTTTTCATTCCAGGTGTATGACTCAGAAATCGGCAAAAGGAAGCTAGGATGTCAGAGGCAGGATATGGTTGGTAACTTTAGGGGTGACTGGGAGAGAGACCCTGGAGTTCTGCGGGGGCTGGCTTCTCTCTGCCTCTTGCTTTGGGTGCCAGTAACATGAGTGTGTTGTGTGTGAGCATTTAGCATGCGAGCGGTAAGGGGTGTACACTTAGCATGCAAGACTGGTATCGTTCAATACACGGCCTTAAAGCGATAGCACTACCCCGGTCCACCTGCAGAGACTCAGGGTGCTTCCAAGTGCTAACGTGCAGCCAGGGTTGGGAATCTGGAGTTGGAGGTGGGTTTGGAGTCGGAGGCAGCAAGCTTTGGGGCCAGTTCTCCCACAAACGTGCTTCTGTAAGCTACTGAGTGTCTCTGGATCTGTTTTTGCCCTTCAGGCCTCAGTTTCCCCCAGGGTAACGTGAAAGGGTTGGACCAAAGGGCCAGTGTTCCTCCTGGCTGTGACCTTAAGGCGCCAGAACAGATCACGGAGAACCAGTTGCAACTATGGAGACCCACCTCCTTTGGCTGTGTCCCTGCCCCACCCTGTGCCCGGGAGTAGTTATGTCAAGGCAGACGCCTTTGGGCTGATGGAATCAGGGCAGATCCCCTGCTCCCCAGAGGATCCTGTGCTACAAGGAGGTCAGCGCAGTGACTGCTAAAGGTCACGGATTTACCAGCCCATCTGCCCACCAGCCCCCTCCCTCCCTCGCACATGGGGAAAGGGAAACAGGAGGAGAGATGCCGGCTTCCCCTCTCTCCGGGGCTCTCCCTGGGCCTTTGAACAAAGACCTGCACTTCTGGATGCGCTGTGACACCAGGCGAGCATGCGTGCCTCACTCCCCACCCACATCCAGGTGGCAGGGACCGCATCCAGGTACACAGCCTGGAGCCCCACAGGCTCCACTGACATATTCTAGCGCAATTAGGCAGGCAGAGACGGAGCCGAGCACAGCCAGGATGCAGCTGTTGCAGAGCTAGTCCGCCTTGAGAAAATGTCACCCCCCTAGCCGGGACTGGGGAAGGGGCCAAGCTCGAAAGTTTCCTGCCCCCTCGGAGTTCACCGAGAATCCTGTTCCAGCATTAGTCATCTGAATGCCGAAGACGGCGACAGCTCGGCTCCCAGATGGGGAAGTGGAGGCACATGGATGTGGGGGACGACTGCCAATCAGGCGACGGGGCAGATGTCTGAGGAGGCGCACCTCCTCCTTCACCTTCTCCCAGGATTCTCCCAGGAAGTAGGAGCGGTGACCAGAGACCCTAACACTGTGCCCCGGGCTTGTCTGGGGCTGGGAAGGGCTGGAGGAGTGTGTGTGTGTGTGTGGGGGGGGTAGGGAGCCTGGGGGGTGTCATTCCTTTTAGTGTGTGCGGTGCATGGTTTTCCAAAAGTCCTCATGCAGCCCACAAGCCCATGTGTTCAGTCTGTTCAAATGAAGGAAAATGACAGCGCACAATTCCGGCTTCTGCACATGGAAACGCTTAACTCAGTAAGACAAGGGCGTCTGTGTCTTGCCAAGGCCAGAGGCACGAAAGGACCTCCCAGCCACGGGAAGAAAATTCTATCTGCCTTCAAGTGCCGCCCGCAGTTGCTCGTCACCCCTGGACCTGGAATGTTTAAGAGTTTAGGGCGGAAGGACTTGAGGAAGACCTGGGAGAGAAGAACATGAACTCGCAGCGTGTCAGCTGGTAGTCGGCTCCTATTTGCTGAGCATTCTGTGCACGTGAGAGAAAAAGAGTCTAAGAGGGAGTGACACACCGAGTGACAGACTGAGGAAAGGACGGAGGGACAGGCACACACATACATACATGCCGAGGAAGAGGTGGAGGCAGAGACAGGCGGCGCCAGGATTCCATGCCCACAGGATAAGCTATAAATACACAGAGCAGCATGGGGAACCCATTAACACCACAGATAACGAGGTGGCACTGGCTTTGGTCGCCCCTGCTCCTCCAGCCCTGGGTCCCCCCACTGCAGAGTCCACACTCCAGACCCCTGTCCCAGCAGCTACACGACAATGACTGAGTCTCCAATTCCATGTGTATGATGCACTTAACCCTATTTGCCTAGACAGAGGCTTCTCACTGTAAGAACTGACGTTCTTGGCTCTAAGCCCACCCGTGGATGGGGACCCGAACAGCAAGGCCAGCTGCTTGGTTGGTTCCCCGAGGACAGGCGTGCTGAACAGATTCTCCCTGAGTCCCTGAGTTGAACAGTCCTGCTGGGTTTGGGAGAGGGGACACTGGTGGGACTAGAGGTCCTAAGGGGGACGGACACACAAGCCAAGGTGAGAGAGGACAGGCGAGTTTTCTGGTTCATTGGAGATGGACATGGGGTGGGAGAGAAGTGGTGGTAACAGAGCATAACTCCGCTTGAAGGGATGTCTCTGGGCCCTGGGGAAAGCCCCCTGGCTAATAAGCTCTCCCTGGTGTTGGATCTGAGTTAAAATACCATTGCATCTGTTAGGGTGTTTTCAGATGTCAATAACAGAATAGCTAATTAAAGCAATGGGCATTATTTGCATAACAAAAATCTAGAGATAGCCCACTTCAGAGTCAGGTTCAAGGGGAGAGGACATAGACCCCATGTCTTGCTGGAAGCAGTGTGAAAATAATTGAGATGCAAGTAAATGAATATCGTTTTAAACAACTGAAGTTTAGGGTGATTTGTTACACAGCATCATTGTGGCAATGTCTGACTGATACACCTTTAAAAAATAATTTCCTGCTGGGCGTCAGCCATTATTCTAAGGTTAGCTGAGTCTGGAGGACATGGAACTCCAGAAAGAGCTTCAAGGTCTTTTGCTGCTGTGGTGGCTCCCCTCCTGTCATCTTCTTTTCCTCCCCAATCACCCACTGGACTGAAGTAGCTGACAGAAGCCCCTCTGCCCTTTATCGCTTGCTGCCCTTCATGTGTGGCCTTCCCTCTTCTGTAGCCACTGTTTTCAGACTCTTTATTGCTGCCAAAGCTGCACAGTCGCCTGTGGGGCCTCCTCATTTGTCACTCACGCAGCCTCCTCTGCAGGCCTTCCTTTCTTAAAAATTCCTATTTATCTTTTCTTTGTACGACATGGGTTCTGTGGCGGCTTTCTAAAGCCAGGGGCCAGCTCCTCAGGAAACCCACAGGCCAGCCAAGTGGTGAGGCGATGAGACGTTATCTCCTGCCTTCTCTCGGGCGGCTTTGACACTTTTAATCCTTATTCATCAGGCTTCTCCACTCCAGCCTCTGTGCTCATGGAGTGGTCTGGCTTCTGGCTTCCATTCCTCATCCTGGACAGAGCTCTGTAATGCCTTAGATCCCAGGATCCCCTGCATTTAATCAATGCATGTGTCTCAAATGCTTGCCACATGCCAGGCACTGTGTGAGGGCTGCACAGCATCCCTGGTCAGCCCTAGTGGGTGTGCGTGTGTGTTAGGAGGCACAGATGAGAAGTAACATGTTATTCAGGGGACTTTGTATTCTGAAAGTGTTCCTTGAGCACTGACTGTGGGTAGAGCAGTGTGCTGGGCGCTGACAAACGGCAGTGGCCAAAACAGACAGAGCCCCTGCCTTCGAGAGCTTCAGCCGGAAGATTTTAGAATTCTGTCCAGAGCACAATGGGATCCGTGAGGAGAACCATGCTTCCCGAGGGTCGGGGCTGTTTGTAGCAGATGCGGCCAGTGCTCTCCCACCCACCGCTCCAGCTCATGCTCATGGGGCCCCACTGCGAACACTGTGACTTGGCTCGGGCCTTCTCCTGGCCGTGCACACAGCACAGGCCTGGCTGCCGGGGAGCTAATGGGCCCAGCAGCCTCCAGTGATGCCTGGGGCTGCACAGTGACTGCCTTGGCTTCCTTACCCTCCAGAGGGACATCCACGAGGCATGTTCCATGCAGTGGCCCAGAGGTCCCCAGTGGGATGGAGACCCACTCTGCACAGTGGTAGCTGCTCATCCGCATCGCGAATAGTGGCTCCCTGCCCTCCAGCCCCTTCCCCACACCCCTGCAGCACGGCCTGGGCTCGCCTCCCAGATGAACTACCTGTATGCAAGCCTATGTCGAGGCTCTGCTTTGAGGGAACCCAGTAAACGAGTAATGATAGTGGCAGCACTAGTGCGCGGGGAGCTGGCAGTGCGCCAGGTCCCTGGAATTGCTTGACTTCCACAATGCGCTTAATTCTCACCAGGCCTCCATGAGCAGGTATTGTGATTATCTCCACTTGGAAAAGGGGAGACCAGAAGCACAGGCTGTCAGCAGCAGGGGTGGCTCAGACCCAGGCTTGTGCTTCTGGTGGCGGGCGGTCCTGGAACAAGGGGGGTTTAGAGTCTCTTCCTGCCCCTGCCCCTGCCCTGCCCCTCAGCATTGCCCTCCCCAACTCTCTTCTCCCTTTTCCTTCTCCCAAGCTGTTAGCATCTTTGATCACTTGCTGGTTAAGTTTCTCTCCGGTTCTGTGTTCCCTGAGGGCACCGCTCCCCGGCTCCTGGAATAGGACCTGCCACATGGCCACTCCATCCATGCTCATGGAACGAATGAAGAAAGGACTGGGGGGCAGGCTGTCACCCACTGACGGGCTCCTCTGTAGAAACAGGTTGCCTCAGTCACAATGTGAGGCCCCGACCCAGTCCCAGCAGACTGTGTATGTGCGCCCAAGTGTTTGTGTATGTGTGCGTGCATGTGTGTGCAAGGTTCTTTCTCTATTGTGTCTGCATGTGCACCCATGTGCATGTGTGTGAGTGCATGCATATGCACACATGCGTGTGTGCTTGTGTGTGTGTGTGTGTGGCGGGGGGGTGGGTGCGCATGTCCTGGAGAGCCGGGAGCTGTCAGTCTGTTGAGCTGGCTGGGCTGTGAGCGATCTGAACCTCAGGGCGGCCTAATCATGCCTGACAGATTGATTAGGGGAGAAAGTTGCTGTGTCTCTATTGCAACAGACAGGGCAGGCGTGTCTCCACTTAACCTTTCCCTTCTCACAGAGGAGGGGGTGCAGCAGGGTGGCAGGCGGGGGCTGGGCATGGCGGGTGAGCGAGGTCTGTGAGAGACAGAGGGGACAGAGGCAGGCACGGTGGCGTGGAGGGACCATGGCCAGCAAGAGATGCAGAGCAGGGGGAAGAGGTTGGAAGACAAGGGAGGCGGATGTCCCCCTAGAGTAACAAAGCCAGGGCTTGTGTCCGTGATGCGATCCCAGGGCCCCCAGGGCCACTGACGTCCTCCTTGGGACTGATCACTGCCCTCTGTCTCCCTGAGGGACGGGCAGGTGGTCGGTTAGACAGCCTGCAATCCCACAGCCCATGTAGAGGCCCTAAAAGGCCGGTGCTTGGTGCCTGGTGCTCAGTGTCCAGTGCTCGATGCTTGGTGCTTGGTGTCTGGTACTAGGTGCTAGGTGCTCAGTGCTCAGACGGGGCACAAAGGAAAGTGGTAGGTGCCTCAGAGCAGAGTTGGCCGTCAGCAGGGGCAGCGCTAGGGTAACTGCCTTCAGCTGGGGCAGAGGGCAAGCGTGCGAGGTGGGTGAGGCAGTAGAGAACCTGGGACAGGGAAGCAGTCTGAGCGCCCCACTCTGCCGAGGAGGAGCTGGTCTAGGGCGGGCAGGAGCCCTCCCAGGTCCATGGTTCCCGCTACCCGTGGCCTCCTCTGCCAGCTGGGTGCTGCGAGGGGCCCCGGCTGAGAGTGGGCTCAGTGCAGGCGTCGAGGGCCTGCCCACATCTGTGGCCTCTGTCCCCGAGCCTCGCAGGAGGGACTGGATGGGCCTGAAACAACAGGCAGAGCAGACCCTGCAGAAGGAAGTGCTGACTCCAGCGGGGTCTGGGCCGTCCCCATCCCACGAGGGCCACGGGGGGCAGAGGAGATAGCAGGGTGCACAGCCAGTCCGCTCTGCTGGGAGAGCAGGCCGGGGCTTCCAGAGACCTGAGCTCCGATGTCTGAATCATCAGGCTCATTCCATTGGGGAAATCTCGTAGCAGATCTGATGCACCAAAAACACCTGTATATATAGAAGCCTGACCTCAAATACTTTATTTTAGATGGCTCAGGGAGGAGAAAGAAAGCTAGGCAGATCCAACGGAATTAGATCCGGCTAATTTATTTATATGTGTCTGCATCCTTCCAGTTTTATAATTAGAACGAGAGGCACGGCTCTCCTGGAAGTATGTGCCTGGGTTTGAATACACATAGGATCCCGATTTGGTAAACAAAACACATATAGCAAACATCCGAAAACAGAAAAACATGAAAAAGTGACTCTGGCTGCTTTTAGAATCACAGTGTGATTTTCCCCCCTTTTTCGTCTACTACCTGCACCCCACTGAATCAGCTACATGACTGAAACTGGGGGTGCAGGGGTGTGGTGTGGTGGGGGAGGGGAGGGCTGTTTCGCCCCAATGGAGTCATCCCTGCCGCTCTCCCTCACCCCCACCAAGAGGGAGAGAGAGAGGGGTTTGCTGATTCACGTGGTGCTGCTCCGGGTCTGGGTGGGAGGCCCTGGGACTGACACATGAGGAAATCGGCGCCAGGACAGCAGGTGTGGTCAGTGGCCTCCGGAGCCTGTTCCCCTTTTCTTGTCTCTGGTAGGACTCAGGCTTTGTGCCCATGTTTACCCTCTCCCAGAGGCCACCGGTGCCGTGCAGGCATCCCCCCTCCTCTCCCCCCCCCATGCCCTGGATTCGTCCCCAGGGTTTCCCAGGGGCTGTGTGCTCACAGGTGTTAGGACTTGGGAAAACTCTTCGCCTTCGCCTTGTGAGAAACGCCCCAGGGGAGCTAGGGCTCCCTGGAAGCCAACGAAAATGATGCCATTCCTCTTGCCAGTGACTTAAGAAAAGGCAGGTCTTACTCTTTATGTTGAAACCCTAATCCCCAGCTGCTGTGGATGTGGCCTTAATCTGGAGATAGGATCTCCGCTGCTGATCAAGTTAAGGGAGGTCATGGGTGGGGGGGCTAGTCCAATGTGACCGGTGTCCTTATGACAAGGGAGGGATTTGGACACAGACACAGAAGACACAGAGGGAAGGCCAGGTGAAGGGACCCTCATAGTTAGGACCCAATATGAAGAGTGGAGGGTGCTGCCACGAGCCAAGGACAGGCTGGGGCTACCAGAAGCTGCACGAGCAGGGAAGGGTCCTTCCCCTGTAGGCTCAGAGGGAGCATGGCTTTGCTGAAACTTGACTTTGGACGTCCAGCCTCCAGGACTGTGACACAATAAATGTCTAAGTTCCGGGTTTGCGGTACTTCGTTGCAGCAGCCCTAGAAAACTAACACGGCATGTGACCCCATTTCGGCCAATACCATTTGAAGGAAAGTTGGCTGGCAAAAACGTTTCCCATCAATACAGAGACCCAAAGGAAACAATGATTTCTCTCATGATGATGTTGGTGCGTCTGCATGTGATGGTGGGAACTGCTGCAGCCATCCTGTGAGCATGAGACTAGGCTGATATCATCAACCTGCAGAGAAAAAAAAAAGATGGAAAAACCTGGTGTTTGATGATTCTTGACGAGCCTCTGAAATGGCCAGCTCTGCGAGATAACAAGTTCGCTTGTGACTGAAATCATTTTGAGCAGGTCCTTTACCCTGAAGTGCATCCTCAGTGACACAGCACGTGCATCCATCAATCCCCAGCCTCTTGGTCCAGGGCCAACGCTGATGCCACTGCAGAACGGGTGACTATTGATGGCTCAGCTGAGAAGCAGCCAAACCCTAGTTTATCAATATTAGATCCGTGAGCCTGTGTCCCCAGAGAGAAATCTGAGGAAAGCTGGTTGCCATTGTCCTACTCAGTTTTAATTTTTCAGATAGAGTCCCAGAAATGTAGAGAATCACAACCTGCCTGGGCAGTGGGGGCTTACAGCTCATCTCATGCAGGGGGGTCAAGGATTGGTCCTCGGGGGAACCATGAGGTCAAATGATGTTTAGAGTAAAACTAAGTTGTGATTTGCTTTTTTCTCTCTTATTCTCTCACGAATGCACAGGGCCTCTTCCAGCGGCTGCCTGGCATGCAGCAGATACTCGCAGATTGAATGCAGGAATGGATATGAGAATCCAGCTGTCTTCAACAAAGGCAGACATTAAGGATATTTCAAAAACTGTAAAAAAAAGGGCCATCTTCTTACAAATTTATTCTGTAAAATACAGTCAATTTTTAAAAATATATTTTTACTGATTTCAGAGAGGAAGGGAGAGAGAGAGATAGAAACAACAATGATGAGAGAGAATCATTGATTGGCTGCCTCCTGCACACCCCACAGTGGGGATAGAGCCCGAAACCAAGGCATGTGCCCTGACTGGGAATGGAACCATTACCTTCTGGCTCATAGGTCGACACTCAACCACTGACAATGGCAACAGTTTGCCGGTCGAGCAAAATACAGTCATTTTTATTAAAATGTCAGTTATGTTCATTCGTAATGGGTTTGTTATCACTGTTTTAAAATAATAATTATTTTTAAATTTCTCAGTAAATAAAAATAGATGTAACTCACATAAATAGAAGCTCTTTGAAGTCCTCAATAATATTTAGCCATGTAAAGGGGTCCTCTGCCCCAAATATTTTAGCACTGTGATCCAGAGACACCATGGTTGGCCCAGGCCAGGACATGGGGCCCTCACAGAGCTGGAGCTGCGCACGGGGTGATGGAGACTGGCATGGCTTGTGATAAAAGCAAACATTTACAGGTGCCTGCCATGGGCCAGGCTCAATGTGGAGCATTCATCCCTGTCCCCTTGCGTACTTCTCACACCAACCATTTCTCCTTCTCAGCCTCCTTATGAGATAGGCAGACAGACACTACGTCCCGTTTTACAGATGAGAAAATCATTACTCAGACAAGGTAACTCTCTGCCCAAAGTCTCACAGCTGGTACGTACTGAGGTCAGGATTCAAATCTGACCCACAGCCAATGTTTCAGAACCTGGTCTCCTTGGCCTCTGTGCTCTCAGAGAGCCAGGTGCTCAAGTCCAACACTTCATTCCATGCTTGAACTTCACTCCCTGGGCTCCAGGGAGCTCCTCTGTAAAAGGGGCATGAAATGTCGGGGCCGCGAGGATCTCCGGAGGATGACGATGGGAGCACTTTGTGAACAGTGCCGTGGAGGTGGCGGTTATGACTGGTGCCCTCACCGGTGGTCTCATGGGTGGAGCCACTTTTGAGATTATTGTGCAAACGGAGAGCATAAACCCACTCCCCTGCTTAAACACATGTATGTATATGAACATGCGTATACACTGGCAATGGGATTTGTGGCATGCACATGTTTATGTCAATACTCAGAGATATGCTTCAATCTCTACATTTTAAGCTTCTCTCTCTCTCTCTCTCTCTCTCTCTCTCTCTCTCTCTCTCTCACACACACACACACACACACACATCGCAGCAGCTTTTATGAAGAATGGCTGCACAGGGTTAAGAAAAGCGCCAATACTCCCGCAGCTAGAATAAGTATCAGCTCCAGGTGCCACTCAGGGGGCCACACCCCTCTCTAAACCATGAATAGTCAACAGCACTTGATATGTGACAGGCGTTTTCAGGCCTCTTCTGAGTCTTTCTCTCTCAGCACAAAATTAAATAAGCATCATTTCCAGGCACTATTTTGTGAGGCAAGTAATAGAGTCTGAAACGATTATTAGATATTTACTGTAGCAAAAGCACTAAAATGAGATGTGCTTTTAAAACACTGAACAGTAAGCCGGGGAGGAAGGGGAGCTGTGGAGACAGAGCGGCTATGACCGACTCTGGCCGGGCACACAGTGTTTCAGGCCATGGCCCCACAGGCTGCACCTTGGCAGTGCCAGGGCCCTCCCCGACACCTACATTTGCAGTGGAGGGGAGAGTCTGGTCTGGGTTGGGAGACCAGTATGCTAGCCTCCCCACCCACTCACACACACACTCTTAGCCAGTATGTGTCCAATGGCAAGCCATTTTTCCTCTCTGGGTCTGTTTCCTCTACTGTGTCCTGAGGGTTGACCAGATGACCCTATACTTTGGGGTCCTTGCAGATTAGGTTTCTTGTAGTCGCACCACAGTGGGGCTGGGTGTCCACAGGAGCAGACGAGCAGGAGGAGTGATGGGAGAAAGACTGAGCTCTGGGGCCAGAGCCTTTAACTAGGTCTTTTCATGCCTCTTATGAGCTTCCTCATTCCCAGAAAGGCTCCTGAAGTGTGTGTATAGGGAGGAACAGATGCCAAGAAATGAAGGCAGAGACAGAGGGAGAGGGACCCACAGAGGGAGCAGATGATGGCATCTCTGTCCCTTCATCCTTCCATGATGCTCTTGCCCGCAGCCCCTGTGCCTGCCTGCCTTTGACCCTGAAACCCTTGCCTTCCCCACACCCATCTCCCCACAACTGCCTGGCCCCTCCACCCTCTTACACAATCCTGCCCCATCCCTCTTCTCCAGCTGCTGGCCTGGGCTCTCGGACCCCAGCGCTGTATCCTGCCTCAGTCCCAGCGGCTCCCCAGTCCTAGGGGGTCTGCATACACCAGCTCTCTGCTCCTGCCAGCTCCCTGCCTCTAGGCCCCCGATGTCACTCACCAGCACGGACCTTCAGGCCAGTGGCTGATCTCATCTGAGCCTCAGTTTCTTATGTGTAGCTCAGGGCTGACAAGGAGATGCCACAGGGTGTACTGGTGATTGGACATGAAGACACTTTGTAAGCTGACATGGCCTTTACAGGCTGTAATTTGGCTCCACGGTGCTTGATTGCATTTAATTTCATTATCCCCCTCAAAGCCCTTTTCGAAATGACGAGGTGTGCACACACAGGCGCGCCTGGGGGAAAGCCTATTTATCTTCTGGGGGCCTCTGCTTTTACACACACACACACACACACACACACACACACACGAGGCTCCAAATGTGGCACTTGGGGGAAGATGGGTGAGGGGAAGGGTGGTGCCAAGAGAGAGGAAAAGGGAAGGATGGGTTTCTCCTGAGTCTGCCCGTCTGCTTACCTGAATGTCCTTTATGGGGCTGGAAGACACCCTTTATTGGCTGGGTTGTAGGGGAAGAGACTCCTGCGAAGTGTCCCTCCCACTTCCCTCCTCTTGGTCCTCGCTTTACTCCTTCACGCCCCCTCTCTGGAATCACACAGCCTGATGGAAATTGAAAAAGAGCAAGAACAGGTGTCTGGGTCTAAGCATGTGAATCTCAAGGCTTCCAGCCCCTGGTCCAAGCCCACTGGGGGAAGAGGCCTCTGTGAATCACCAAGATGGAGGAGAAGGCCCCCTTAGCCAGACCTCTGTGCCACGATGTCCGTGCTCCCACTGCCTGAGCCACACAGGCTAGTCGGCAGTGTAACCATTGATCCACATGATCCACAGCTGCAGTTCCATCACAGGCCTTCCACAGCTCCTGAAGTTCATGCCTCTGTCAGCAGGGGGCGTGGTCAGGAGAAGGGTCTGCACTGTGGGACCACTCTGGGACTATGCTATGGGGATGGGGAGGCTCTGGGGACCCTGGACCATAAGCCGATTTTAGTCAGATCTTAGCTCCTTGATATAATACACTGGGGTAGGGAGTGAAGCTGGTGGTAATTGTCTATTGGGACCTATAGGTTATAGGTTTTAAGGAAAAGGATGAAACATTTTGTTTTGTTCTGTACAATATTCAGCTTTGGGGAGAAGGGAGACATCAAGAAAATCAGAGGACACTGGCAAAAACCTGCACCAGGAGGTGGAACAGAAAATGGATAAGGAAGACGGAAGAGCAAGACTGTGAAAGGTAAGAATGAAAAGAAGAGAAGAAAAGAGGACATGAAGCCGGGGTTGCCCTTTCTCCCTCCTCCCTCCTAAGCTCAGGCAGGAAGGGAAAGTCTCATTGACAGACACCCGCGTGTAGTAAATGTGTCTCCTACAAATGACCTTGGAAAACGGAGTTAGGGTTCCACAGGCAGGCCAGCTCCCAGACGGCCCTTGGAAAACGAGTCTCCTCTCTTTGGGAAGGTCATCGTGTCACATGAGCAGAAAGGGGGAGGGGACAACCAGATGAACAGAACCCGCCTTGGTGATCAGGAACCAAGTCACCCAGCTCGCCCCGCCCCACCTTAGTGACCCACCCTCCCTGACCCAGTGGGAGCAAGACCTGTGTTTACACAGGCAAAACGACGAGCATTTCCACACTTGAGTGTGTGGTGCAAGTTAAACAAGATGGGCTGCTCTCACCATTGACATTTGGGTAGGATCATTCTCTGTTGTGGGCTCACCTGTGCATTGTAGGATGCTTAGCATCATCTCTTGTCCACACCCACGAGATGCTGGTAGAACCCCAAAGCGTGATAACCAAAAAGGTCTCCAGGCCTTGGCCAAACCGTCTCCCATCCAGATCCGCTGCTCCAGGGACCCCATGCTTCCTGGAATGAGTTCTTAGAAATGGTTGCTCTCCCTTCCGGGTCTCAGGAGGACCCAGCTCACGAGCTGGACTCAGCATGTACCCCGCCCTTCCCAGTGTCTGGTGGTGCTTTTCCAGGGGCACCAGGAGGAGACTGTATAAACATCAGCGCTGGAGGCTTTCCTTCTGCCTCCGGGGTCTGCTCCCTAGACAGCCCGCACAGTGTGGTGAAAACTGGAGATAGAAGCCCTAGCACCTGCCAGTGAGAGGCGAACCAGGAGGAACGCCCTGAAAGCCTGGCCCCGGGGACCCGTGCCCTCGGGGACGTGGCGTTTCTACCTGTGCCCTGTGCAGGTAGAAGCAGGGGCACCTGGGGCTGCATCTCCACGTGTGCCTGAGCAGGCCCTGTAGCGCCCCGGCCCTGCCTCCCCACCTCTGCAACGGAAGGGGCTGAGCTGGAGGACGTCCAGGGCTTCTGCCCAACTCTGATGAGCCACGTTCTGAGCTTCTCTGAGTCTAAGATTATAATTAGAAAAGGCCTCGTGTGCGGTGCATCAAGGATGTGCAGAGCGTGCTATGAATTCCCTGCGGTTACCTCTTAATTACCTGAATGGATATAGGCGAGCATTGCTAATTCTAAAGGAAAAGATAAATCCAAACTTAATCTTGCAGGCCATAGAAGACAACCAATTCTGTCTCTCTTCTCGCATTCTCTCTCTCATTCTCTCTCTCTCTCCCGCCCTCCCTCTGTCTCTCCCTCCCTCCCTCCCTCCCTCTCTCTCCTTCCTCCCCTCCTATGTATTAGAAGGAATACCCCAGAATCCATGGAGAAGCTACATGTGGGAGGGAGCAGTCCATTGATAATTAAGAGTTTATCAAACATTTGTTTTGATTAGTTTTTAGCAATGGACACAAACCTAATGTGACTTGAATGTCTGGTTAATGTTTGAGTCTCCCTACCCTGCAACCCCCAGCCAAACCTCAGCAAACACCTCTGCCCTCCCTTCTGACCCTCCTCATGGCAGCTCCATGTTCTCTGTTTCTATTTCTCCCTCTTTCCCTGTCTCAGTATCCCTGTCTCTCATTTGCATATCTCTCTGTCTCCGTATCTCTGTCCCTGCTCACCTGTGTTTGCCTTTCTCTGCATCTCCACCTCTCTCTCTCTCTCTCTCTCTCTCTCTCTCTCTCTCTCTCTCTCTCCCCCTCCCCTTCCTTCCTCCCACATATCACAAGAAATTGACATGGAGCCCAGGCCCGTCAGGAACACGATCCGCCTGTGCAGACCAGAGGGGCTTTCTTTGAGCATCTCGCTGTGATTCATCTTCAGAGGGATCGATCCCGGGCATCCATCTCTGCGTCTGCAGAAAAGCTCTCAAGCAGCTGCTTCCCCACTCGGCCCGGACCTCTGGCTCTCACTGGGCAGCAAGGTTCTGTGCTTTGCTTGCTTCTGCCCCTCAACAAGCTGTCAGGCTCACGAGGGAAGGCGCCAGCCCAAACTAGGCAGCCCCCCCTCCACCCAAGAGAAGTCGGAGGGGATGGGGTGCTGGAGGGAACCCTTTCCCCGCTTTCTGCTCAGCTTGCCTTTCAGGTTGACCTTGTAGAGAGGAGGCCGGCTCGGATTTCCTATGCACTGTGTCTCTCGCAGAGCTGAGCTGTGTGCTCTGGGTCAAGGGAAGCTGGTGGGCCTGCTGGGAGAGTGACTTGGAGCAGGCCCAGGGGCCAGGCAAAGACAGAAGGGAGGTGTCGGCTGGGCTCACCACCTCCTACCCTCCCCGGAGCTTCTCCTGCCTGGGGATAGGATTGGATGTCAGAGCATCGTCTACATAGGGTGGCAGGATCATGTCAAAGGCAGCAGGCCATCCTGTCACCAGACCCTCTGCAGACCCCCCCCCCCTGCCACGTGGCAGAGCAGGGACCTCCCTGCCCTGCCAGGCTCACTGGGCACAGCCACTGGGGCAGGGCTGAGCTCTCTGGAGGCCCTGCTGGCTGAGGTCAGGGGTGTGTTGTAGGGTTCAACCTGGGATTTCTGACAGTGATGATGGTGGCCTTCTGAGGCCGTCCACTCTGGGATGGGGTAAGGCTGGGACTGCAGGCATGGGTTTCTCAGTGGCATGTCATACTGACATCTGGGTCAGATTGATTGTTTTCCTGGCCATGTCTCTTGTAGGAAAATACATCACTGAATCTATTTTCAATACATCAAAGATCAAAATAGAAGTGGACTGGGGGTCAGGAGGTAAGTCCTGAGAGGACTGGAATATGAGCTGACGAGTGAATAACAAACAGCATGCAGCAGCCAGGGGGAGGGCACCTTCATTTCTGGCTTTTATGATGAAGTTGTTAATAACAGAGGAACTCGAGCCCCCCCTGACTTGGAACAGTGGGCACAGCAGGCTTGGAGTGTAGCCAGGTGGTTATGAACATGGTCGCCGGCACCAGATGGCCCGGGTTTGAGTCTTGGCTCTAGAGCCAATAAACTATGCAACCCTGGGAAGCCTACTTACTCTCTCCGTGCCTCAGTTTCCTCAACTGTAAAATGGGACTAATCATAACAACTACCTCCTAAGTTTGCTATGAGGATTTAATGAGATAATAGAATAGTGCCACATAGAATGAATAGTACATAAGCGTGACATTGTTTTTATAGCTAGTACTAGACTCAGAGGACTTGAATTTGATTTTCACTTGATTCTATGTCCAGCCCTCGAGCCAGGCACTTAATTTCTCCAGGCTTTGGTTTCTTGTATAAACTTGTTCCCACCTCACAGGGATGTCGCAGGGATTCAATGTAGTAATGTACATGGACATATTGACTGAAACTGTAAATGATTGTCCAAATATGAGGTTTCTCGGGAATCACCAGGTGCAGGACAGCATCTAAGAGATGAGGAAGGAAGAGAAGAGAGCTGCAGGGACCATGTCTACAGTGTCAGGCCCACCTCCTGAGCCAATTCAGGAAGGCTTCATGCAAGAGGAGGGTTGCATGAGCCTGTCTTGCAGTACTTCTGAGAGAGGTGACTCACACTAGAAAAACTGTTTGCCCAGGGATTCTGCAAACAGTGACACCGACTGCAATGAGAAGCAGCAGTTCCAAGCCAGGGTGCTGCCCTCTTAGGTCTGCAAGAGAAACACTATTGTCTCCGTTTTCCAATGAGGAAACAGAAGCCCAGAGAAGTTAAGTAAGATGCCCAGCATCACACAGCCCATTGAAACCCAGGTTGCATGGCTCCGTGGCACATGCCGTTCACCACTACAGCATCCCACACAGGTGACATCAGACCTCCCCGAATCTGGCTTCTCTGCAGGGCCCCCACCTCTCCTACCCTGAGGAGACTCGGGGTAGGGTTAGACCTCAAAGCACCATCTGAAAAGGGGGGCTAGAACATGCAAAGACATCAGACCCCGCTTCCACCCCCACCCCCAGCTCCCAGCTCTCATTTCAGATCAGCTCTTCACGGCTACTTGAGCAGCAGATGTTGACTTCTTGAGGCACACCCAGCTGTTCACGGCTGCCCAGCAGACGTGCCTCCTTCTTTCTTCCAACAGAACACCCCGGGAGAGACCTCTTTGGTCTGACAGGGCCGTGATCATTGCATTTCCTCGTGCCGTGATTGGTCCGGGACCAGGCATGTAACCGAGGTGACAAGGAAGCCTGCGGGGAGGGGGACACTGGGAAACCCTGTCCCCCAACGCCCTCCAGCCTGGCCCCCTGGGGCTGGGCAGCCATCCCGCACCCACAGGCGGCTGCCTGTCATTATGAAAGACAGGAGCGGCCTGGGCTTTGATGACATCACTGAGCTGCCCCAAATCGGAATGACCTCCTATGGACCTCTGGTTCTATGATCGAAACCCCTACAACTGAAACCACTTCGGGTCAGATAATGGGTTACTAGCTTTCCAAGAGATTTACCAAGAGCAATTCTCACTGCCTTGCTTCCTCCTAAGAGCTGGTATGCGGCAGGGGGTTCGATCAGTGCCAACAAGCACATTCCCACGCTTAGTGCTTAGCGAGGGAGCCTCTCGGGAGGGAGGCCCTCGGTAAGTACCTGATGAAGGAGAGCCTTCTTCGGGCCTCGTCTCAGCGACAGGCACACAATCCGCTCTGACTCACCTGCACAGTTCCAAATCAAAATATAGTCACTATTGAGCTCAAAATCCAATCATATGACTTCCCAGGGAGACCACAATTCCAATAACATCGCTTAGAAAACTCCCTGTACACCGGCTGACACTTGCTTTCTTTTCTTCGGTTTCGAGTGGAGATCCTCACAGATGGAACTTCAAGGGCCTCCTCTGCAGGCCCCGGAGGTGCTGGGGGCTGGGGGGGAGGGGACCTTTACCCCTGGGTGGGGGAGGGGGCCTCCTTGAAGAGAAGCATAGCGGCTGCACAGAAGGAACTAGCTCCCTGGGGAGGGGGGGCCCTAAAGCCTGGCAAGGGGAGCAGAGGGGCAGCGGTGTAGGGGTTCCCGGAGTGACAGAGTCAGGCTTCCCATCCCCGGTGCTCATCAGCCATGTGGCCCTGGACACTTCCGCTCCTTCCCTGAGCTCCACCACCCTCAGGAGTGAAGGAGGACAGTGACCACGCAGGTTTGTCGTGAGGGTGAAAGGCGCTGAGCAAAGGGACTGGGGGAGTCACAGGTCCTGCTGGTGCTCTGGGGCCGCTTAGGGTGGGCTAAGGAGCAGGCGATGTCCCACAGAGCTCCACAGGCCTCCTGCGCAGCTCAGAGGAAGGGTGGCTGTGTCCACTGTGTCCAGGCTCCTCACAGCTGAGTCCCATGGGGGAACCTCTCCAGGCTTTGGTGGGGGAGGCTCTGGAGTGGGGAAAGCTTAGCTCTATGGGGTGGGATCCAAAAGATCTGGGTGCAAATTCCTCAAAGCAGCACAGAGTAGTGATAAGACCATTCTTGGGAGCCAGAGACACCAGGATTTTCACTCCAGTTCTGCCTTTGACCAGCTGTATGGCCTCGGAAAGTGTGCCTCAGTTTCCCCATTGGGGAGGTGGCGCTCAGAGCCCCCCAGTCCCAGGAGTGTGTGGGATTTGCTGGACTCCAGCCCTTGGTGACCGATGCCAGGGCTCCTCTCACCGATTGCCACCGGCATCCCAAGCCTGGGCTACTGGAAGGAAGTGCCCAGCACGGGTGGGAAGGGAGGGAAGGCTCTGAGCTGAGGAGTGAGCAAAGTGGCTCATTTTCAAGTCCAATTCCCCACTTTAATTGAGTTTTGCTGAAAAGTCCTGTGCAAGCACTTTTCCTGCCGTTTTGCCAGATTTGATTCTCGCTGATAACACAAATGTGAGCAGCGCTGAAGACAGATTATGGCTGTTGGCAGTGGGACGAGAGGGTGCGCTGAGCCATGGGCTGGGACCAGCACAGTGGACTCCATTCTGATCGGGGCCCTTTCGATGTGCCTCTTCCCAACCCTTCCCCGCCCTCGTTGGCACACAGCCCAACTGGACACCCTCAGTGGACGGGTGAATGCAATCCTTGACCTCAGGGTCGCCTGGCTGTGGAGAGGAGATGACGCCCGCACGCCCGACTGCTCCACTTCCTTCTAGCTGCAGCGTGTCTTCCGGGTGCCACCACAGGCTCCGAACCAGGATCTGTTCCCCAGAGACATGATCTTCGATGAGAGAGGGGTTTGGGAAGGGGGGTGTTGAGCAGTGGTGCCATCGGGGCACAGGTGGGCTGCAGGTCTTTGCCCGCTCTGTGATGGAACGAGGCTCTCAGATGGAACGCCTGTGTAGGCTCAATTCTGAAGAGGCTCCGGCCCATCTTTCTTGCCAGACAAGAAGGCACAGGGAAGGGTTTCTCCCCATCACTTATCCGATGCTGCGGGCACCCCACACACTGGGTCAGGGCCAGACAATCCGGCTGCTGAAGCTGTCAGTGCCCGGGTAGCAACATCAAGCAAACCATGGTCCAACGGGAGTGAAAAGCTCCAGCTTCTCGCAGACAGGCATGGCCATCTTTCACGCAGAGCTCCAGTCATTTTCTCTAAATGGAAGCCTTTTATCCAGAAAACCTTACCTGCAACTTGAAGACAAACCAAATGAAGAAATAAAGGCATCAATGGGATTCTAACTGACTCCAGGAGAATTCTGGATAAACACACATCTTCGGTTCTTTTTTATTATTACAATTACACTAGGGGCCCAGTGCACGAATTTGTGCACCTTGAAAGGAACTGTGGGGTACAGGGCTGCAGTTGGCACAGGGGCGGGTCTCGTGGGTCTTGACTCATCCTCTGCACCCCCACCTGGCCCCTCCTGCTGTGACCCCCGGTCCCCTGTCTGCTGGCAGTCCTGCCCCGCCACTGCTGCTCCCATACACTGATAGCATCGGCCCCACTTGCACTTGCTGATGGCGCAGAGCAATTGCGGCTGGTGCCAGCAGCAGGTGCGAGCTGCAGCTGCTGCCCCTATCGCCCCTCAGGAGCAGGGGGAGGTAGAGAAGCCCTCAGGGTCGGTCAGGGCCGGAAGCCATCACTGGCACCTGCTGATGGTGCCGGGTGATCAGGACCGGCACTGGGCACTGGCAGTGGATGTGAGCAGCAGCTCCAGCTGCAGGTGCGAGCAGGGCCGGCACTGGCAGCTGGTGTGAGAGCCGGGTGGGACTGCAGCACATGGGAGCAAAGAATTTTCAGTAACCACCAGAGGCTCGCCCTGATGACAGTGACTGGCACCCTGCCTTGGTCTGGCACCCCAGCTCACCTGCTCCACCATCCTGTCTCAGCTAACGCCCACCATGTTCTGCACACCCCCCTGGTGGTCAGCGCACCTCATAGCAACTGGTTGTTCAGTTGGTTGCTCCGGTTGTTCTGCCATTCGGTCCATTTTCATATTAGCCATTTTTATATGGGATTATTATATACAACTAGAGGCCCAGTGCACAAATTCATGCACAAGTGGGGTCCCTTGGGGTGGCCTGCAGAGATCAGGACCCAGCTCGCACCCCAGCCTCACAGCCCCAGCTCGTGCCCCCAGCCTTGCAGCCGACAGCCCCACCTGGCCCTTGGCTTGGCCTGGATCCGCCCTCTCATCTACTCCACCATCCCACCTGCAGGGTGATCAGGCTCCCACTTGCACCCTCTGTGGCCTGGCACTGCCCGCTCACTTGCTCCACCATCCTGCCAAGGTTCCACTGTTGTCGGGGCCCATCGGGGCTGGCAGAGCCTCCACTGCTGCCCGCTGCCAGCACTGTGTCGCTGACACCCACCATGTTCCGCACCGCCCCCTGGTGATCAGAGCATGTCATAGCGAGTGGTCAAACTCCCGGTCTCCCAGTGGAACAACCACCCAAGGGGACAGTTTGCATATTAGGCCTTTATTTATAGGATCTTTTAAAACAAAACATTTTGTATGTAAAATGGATAATTAATAATACAATGAACATCATGTGCCCAGCAACCAATTTACAGAGTTAAACATTAAGTTTCAGCTGAAGCCCGTATGAGTTCCGCCTGGTTCTAACCTCGGCCCCTGTGCCCATAGCCACCACCCTTCCAAACCCGGTGTTTGTCCTGCGTGGGTCTGTAGGCTTGTACAATACATGCATCCACAAATGACACCTAGCTTGCGTGGTTTTCAGCTTCATACCAATGTTATATCAATTACATTCTTCCACAAGTTGCATTTCTTTTATAATGTTTGAGACTTGCCCACACTGATCCATGTAGCTCTGGCTCAATCATTTCCTCTGCTGTATAGATGTACATTCTGTTTTCTCCAAGTATTGCTCTTGCAAACAAAGCTACGATGAGCATCTGGGCTCATGTCCTCTGTGCACACACGCGGGAGATCCCAGGGACATACCTGGGGACGGGGAGTCATTGAGCAGACTATGCATCCAGTCACTTCTGCAAGGGGTGGGGGAGGGGTGCAAGTGGGTGGGTGCCACAGACACTTGGTGGTTGAGAGCCTCCAATGTCTACATGGCAGGGGCACTTTGCCAGGGGCAGTGGCATTCACACTTAACATGGCCAAGGTGTCTGGAAGTTTTATCTCAAGGAAAGTGTGACAGAAACGTATGGTATTTGTGGGGGTGTGAGTGTATGAGTGTGTGTGGTTGTGTGTGTGCAAATATGTGTGTGTGTGTAAATGTGTGTGTATAATATCCACAGGAGCGTTATGCTTGTCTGCCTTTTTGAGCAATGCATCCCGGCACCTCTAACAGTGCCTGGCCCGAATGCTCATTCAATAAATATTTATAGGCTTAAAATGCACCGTGCATGCCTGTGCACATGTGCCCCCGTGTGTGTGTGCCGTGCACAGGTGTGCATCCCGTCAGGGAAAACGTGACAGCTGGGAAACTGTGCGTGAGGCAGGGACGTGGCCTGCGCCCCAGCCCCTGGGTGGGAATGGAACAGCAGTTCATCACAAAATGAAGAAAACTCAGAAGGGCTGAAACATGAAAGAACGAGTAAGCACCATCTGCAGATCTGGGCAGGGATCTGAGGAGATGATGCTTGCTAATTAGTCCACAGGACAAAGCCAAAGGAGAGCTCCGAGGACGGCATGTGGTCATCTTCCCCACAACTGCAAAATCCCTCCTCAGCGAGTTTGAAGAACCAGCACAAGTGAAGCCAAAGAATAACTAAAGGAATTAATAATTCAACAGACAAGATAGGAAAACCAGGGCTGACCATTGATACGCAGCCGTCAAGCCTAGGGGACCTCAGCAAACTGGAGGGACTTGGTGTCGGGACTTCTGTGGCCCTGAACTTAAATCATCACTCTTGTCTTCCCAGGCCACAGCAGTTGGGACAACCTATGTAGAGACAATAATCTCAGCTGTTCTTACTGTGTCCCCATGGCAGAAATATGGCCTACGGGGGGTGGGGGGGGCGGGACACGGTCCATGAGCTGGAAGGAGACCTGACGGGAGACCAGGGTGCACTGGCGGTTCAGGAACCTGGGTGATAGGCAGGCTGACAGTCAGTACCAGGGGTCTGGCTTCCGGCACCACAGGGGTAAGGCGCTGCCAGTTGGAAGGAATAAAAAGTAGGATTCTGGTCTCTGAGCCAGTTTCTGACAAGAAAAAGGCAAGGGCTAGTGGGAGGAATCGCATGGCTCTGGAGCAAGAGGCCCAGGGGTCAAATCCCTGGGCAAGTTGCTT
>NW_005871544.1:144044-146546 GCF_000147115.1 Myotis lucifugus
GGCAGCGAATCCCCAGCCCACTCCCCAACCCCTCAGGCTGGCACCCTCACAAGCAGCCATCTCACAGCCCCCACACCCTTGCTTCTCACTGTCCTCAATGTTTAGAGAAGCTGGATTTGAGGTATTTTAAACACCATTAAAAATGAATTAACTTCCTCCCATAAAAACATCCCTCTCTCCCAAGGTAACAGGGCAGCTGGGCCTGGAATGGAAATCGTCCTGCTTGCTGTTTCACACAGTCAGACTGGGGTGACCACCCAGAGAAGAGGCTCATGTGGGTGGACACACACAGCCATGGGACACGTGAGAAAATGAACATGGAGACACACATGAGCAATCAGACACACCACATACACTGACACACACACACACACACACACACACACACACACACACACGAGAGGCTGGTTCATGACACACTCTTGGCCTCCACACTGACACAGACGACCCTTCCCTCAACACTCTGAAAAGAAACCGCAGAGACTCATGGGATTTAGAAGACGTAGGGGCTTCTGAGGGACAGCTCTCCCTGTGCCCCTGGGGCCCAGAGGCCGGGCAAGGCCTGCTGTCAGCCCCACCTGCTGAGTCAGGGTGGTGGCCGTGTGTCTGGCGTAAGAGGGCCTGCCACCCCCTGCCCCACGCTGGCCACGGGGAGGGAATATGAATGAGGAGAAGAGTCTAAAACACAGATGTTGAAACTCCCAGCGGCAACTCAGAGCTTTGGTTAATCTCCGACCCTGGTGACAAGATCTATTTATTTCCAGCAGAATAAATAATCATTGATTTTCTAAAGAAAACACTCTTCGTGCACTCTGGCCCAAGAAGCAAGTGCTGGGGCCTGGAAAAGAAAACACCGAGCCGCGGCCCCTGACCTGCCATTTGTGGGTCACCGGTCCCTTCCCAGACACTCTCAAGGACCAGAGAATCAGGGCCATGTCAGGGCTCCCCGCTCCAGGGGCCCCCGCAAACCCCGTCACCCTCCCCAAGAAATAACCTAAGGACTCAAACCTTGTGCATTGCACAGTTTTCTCCATTGTTGCCCCGGGGCAACCCCTCCGATGGAGCACTTCATGCTGAAGGTTTACACTCTGCCCTGGGGGCCTCAACCATGGCACTGGCTGAGGGATTCCTCCCCTCCCCCGACAGCCTACTGTGCCCCTGTGGGCGCGCTGCTGGCCAGTTGAAGCATTCGTTCTCTGGATCAGTGAATGAAAGCCTCCAGCCAGCTAAGGGGGAGTCCCCAAGGGGCCCATTCTTCCATAGAGGAGTTGGGGTGCGGGGAGCTGGAGGAAAATGGGGAGCAGTGTGGAGCTCAGCAAGAATTATTAGATCTGCGGAGATTTATTGAAAGAAGGACGACATTCCTGGTCTCCCATAAAATGAGGACATTTCAGCAGTGGCGATGGACTGGAGGCAACAGGAAGCACTTCCGGGCACCGCAGTAGGACTCGCAGTAATTACTGCTTATTGATTAGCTGAGGGCAAGAGGGTAGCAGGGTGGTGGGCGCAGGACACAGGCAGACTGCCCACTGGCTGGACTTATGCTAATCAGCTTGAGATGGTGGATGAGCCAGAGCACACCTACCCACCAGCCTCAGTTTTCTCACCTGCTGAATGGGCTGAACCTGTCTTAGAGCCTGTTTGGGAGGACGACCTCGAGCCCTTGACAATGCTCACAGATCGTCAGCCAGAGTCAGCGCCTGCGTGGCTTCTCTTTGACTGCCCCCCAAATGTGTTCTCAGCCTTCTCCCCACTGCTGAGTCTTCTGCAACAGCATCTCTGAGACAGCAGGTGTCAGTCCTGGTGTCCCGCAGGTGTGTGCACGCCCGGCCCCAGCCGGCTGCCACAGCCCTGAACTCGACGGGGCACAGGATGAAACACCAAAAATCCATGTTTTATGGGAACTGACTGTGAGCCAGGCACAGTGTTGGCACTGAGCATGAAGCTGTTCCACTTAGCACAGTGCCAGTGATCCACAGCTGCCAGCATACCACCCACACAGAGGTTTGAGACAGTGGCAAGAATTTACACTGCTCCTGCGTCGGGGGTTGGCTGGGCTCAGCCGGGTGGTTTCACTGGGTCCATCCACGGTGAGGAGTGTCAGATGGAGCATCCCCAAGGCTCTCGCTCACACGCCCGGCGGTGGATGCCAGCTGTCATCTGGCCACAGTCGGGGTTCATGGCAGGAACACCCACATGTGGCCTCTTCATGCCTGGCTTCCTCAGGGCATCTGGGTTCCAAGAGCAAGTGACAGGGGAGACAGAGAGAGAGAGAGAGAGAAAGAGAGAGAGAGAGAGAGAGAGAGAGAGAGAGAGAGAGAGAGAAAGAGAGAGAGAGAGAGAGAGAGAGCCAGTAGGGGCAGTTGTACTGCTCCCCATGACCTGGGCTTGGAAGCCGGGTCACTTGACATCAGTCCACAGTCAAGGTTGTGAGTCGACCCGCCCTGAAAGGTTGAGTTTCTGGACTTTAGTGTCGATCTTTCACGTCACAGGCCATGCCCA
>NW_005871544.1:147343-149801 GCF_000147115.1 Myotis lucifugus
GGGACCCGACCCCGCCCTCTCGGAGGCCCCGGTCCTGAGGGAGTGAGGTCCTATTGCTCCATGCTAGCTCCCAGTGTAGGAGAGGCAGAGCCTTTTCTTCTCTGCAAGCCCCAGTTTTGAGTGGGAACATGACCCTGTTCTTCCGGCAGCCCCATTATATGGGTGAACATGGCCCCTGTCCTCACGTACGCCCCACTCTGGAGGAGGGACACAGTGCCCTCTTCTTTTAAGGAGCCTCCGTTTTAAAGGAGACACAAGCCCTGTTCTCCTAGGAGCCCCCACCTTGGAGAGGGACACATCCTTGTCCTCAGTGAGCCCCCAGTCTGAGAGGGAACCGGCACCTGTCCTCAGGAAGCCCCAGTCTAAGGAGAAGCCCTACCCAAAAGCTCTCCCAAATGGACTGGGCTGTGGACACAGCCCTGTCCTCAGGGAGCCCCAGTCTGAGGGGGACACAGCCCTGTCCTCAGGGAGCCCCAGTCTGAGGGGGACACAGCCCTGTCCTCAGGGAGCCCCAGTCTGAGGGGGACACAGCCCTGTCCTCAGGGAGCCCCAGTCTGAGGGGGACACAGCCCTGTCCTCAGGGAGCCCCAGTCTGCGGGGGACACAGCCCTGTCCTCAGGGAGCCCCAGTCTGAGGGGGACACAGCCCTGTCCTCAGGGAGCCCCAGTCTGAGGGGGACACAGTCCTGTCCTCAGGGAGCCCCAGTCTGAGGGGGACACAGCCCTGTCCTCAGGGAGCCCCATTAAGGGGGGACACAGTCCTGTCTTCAGGGAGCCCCATTAAGGGGGGAACACAGCCCTGACCTCAGGGAGCTCCCAGCTTGGTGGAAGCTGAGTCACTTATATCAGGGTTTCCTGAGTCTTATTTAAAAAACTGACCCAGCTTTATGGACATGCTCATTACAGTTGACTAAACTTGGCTTTGATACCTTGTTTTGGTTGGATTGTAGAGGTTATTTCCACCATTATCTGTTTGGAATTTTTAAAGAAATGAGTTAGCGAAGAAAGACTTTCCTACATCTGCCTGCCAGGACTTCAGTCCTCACGTGCTGGAGAGAGACCCGGATTGGGAGCAAGCAGTGGGTGACTCCAGTCCTGCAGCACCCGAGAAGGCCGCTTCCCTCCAGCCCTCTGTCCACACCGAGGCCAGTGGGGCATGGCCATGCCCAGCATTGCAGGGGTCAATGGCATTTCAGAGACAGATTCCATGCATGGAGTGCATAGCTGAGCTGGGATTAGAACCCAGGCCTCCCAGGCACACGGCCCAGGGCTGTAAGAAAAATATCTCCATGGAGGCCAGCTCAAGGTGGAGCGGGGGTGTGGGGGAGATCCAATGGGTTCCTGGGGGCAGGAGAGTTAGGGTGGGAGCTAGTAAGAAATGGCAAAATTCCCACCCACCCCTCAGGGAGATGCCAGGTTCCACACCTTTCCTCCATGTGCCTCCTCTATCCACCTGCCCCCTGGGCACCCGGGGCCTCCGCACTCCTGCACCAGGTGAGGCTGGAAGCCATAGAAACTGGAAAGAGACCTGAGTTGTTGGTAAGTAAGGCCCCATGTTCTCATCTAAAGGCTGGACAAGTCTGCATTTCAGGCACCTCGCAGAGCAGCGGCAAGTGTCAGTCGGCGAACAGTGCACACCCAGCTGGTGGGAGGACATTTTGCCGCGGTTATTTTTGTTTTACTCTTCATACAACATTTGAAATATCATTCTCATTTTGCAGAGGTGAAACTGAGGGTCTGGAAGATGCTGAGATGTATAGTGGTTGTGTCGGTCAGCCCAGACTTCTATTGCTTATTCACTCACTCACCCAGTACATGTTGCTGGTCCAGGCACTGCGCCAAGCCCTGGGCAGGAAGCAGTGAGTCAAAGTTCTTGCTCTCCCAGGGTGGTGGTTTAGAGGGAAAGTCAGGTTCATAGACAGGTGATCACAAGGGCACTGGACGTTCCGCACATGGGGAGCTTCAGGGACCTGCAGGAAGGCACAAGAGGGGAGCCCATCTGGATGGAGGGTGGGGGAGGGTGTCCTGGAGGAAGGGATGTGCAAGCTGGTGTTTCCGGAGGCATTGGGAAAAACTGACTCACTGGCTTGACGGTGTTGGGTATTACGTTATGTCCTTAAGACCGGGGACGAGGGCCAGCTCCTCCTCTGTGGGAATTATGGGGGATGTGGGGCTGGGGGACCTGAGGACCTGGATTCTCATCACAGGGAAAAAGCTGCCCTTAGGTTCTCTGTGCAGAGTCTTGGCCCCATGGGTGGTCAGCACAGCAAAACTCTTCAAGTCACTCTGGACCAGGTAGTGGAGACCTGTCTTCAGCCCCTTGGTGATGTTCTGGGTAGAAGAAGACTCCCCTCACTTGCCACCCAGCTGCCCCATCACAAAAACAGACTACTGTGCTCACCAGAGGACATGGTCAGAACTTAGTTCTGCTTTCCCTCTGCCCATTGATTCCATGTTGT
>NW_005871544.1:150500-191086 GCF_000147115.1 Myotis lucifugus
GAGTCTTCCGTTCAACCAATCAAAGCGTAATATGCTAATGATATGCTAAGGCCACTCAACCACTGGCTATGACATGCACTGGCCATGAGGGGGCAGACAGTTGACAGATTGACCAGTTGCTATGACGTGCACTGACCACCAGGGGGCAGACACTCCGACTGGTAGGTTAGCTTGCTGTTGGGGTCCGGCCAATTGGGACTGAGCGAGACAGGCTGGACATGCCCTGGAGCCCTCCCGCAGTCCCTCCCGCAGCCCCTCTCCAGCTAGCCAACCTCCTGCGTCCCTCCCTGGCCCCGATTGTGCACCGGTGGGGTCCCTCAGCCTGGCCTGCTCCCTCTCACAATCCAGGACCCTTTGGGGGATGTCAGAGAGCCAGTTTTGGCCCAATCCCACAGGCCAGGATAAGGGACCCCACTGGTGCACGAATTCGTGCACCGGGCCTCTATGACAAATTATCCCACAGATAGGGGCTTGGTCACTCTCTCTGTTTAACTCCTTTCAAAAGTATGTGTGTGACTTTTGGTAGTAACAGTGAAGACGGTGGCTATAATATAAGGAGTGACTTAAGCAATGATGAAGGTCAGTTTCCATAGTGATGTTGATTATGACGATGGTAGTGATGGTAATGGTAATGATGGTGATGATAGAAGTGATGGTGATGATGGTGATGATGGTGGAGATAGTGATGATGAGGATGGTAGTGATGATGATGGTGGGGTGATGGTAATGATGGTATTGATGGTGGTGATGATGATGGTGATGATGGAAGTGATGGTGATGATGGAAGTGATGGTGATGATGGTGATAATTATGGTGATGATGAGGATGGTGGTGATAGTGATGATAATGACCCCCAGCAAGGGCAGCTTTTAGGGGCATGTGCTTCCGTCCAGGGTTCCAGTTGTCTTGGAGAGACCCCTGAGGACATGCTCCATGTCTCATTCCTCTTGGTATCTGCCCCCACCTATCTCCTGTCCTCTGCTGAGCCTGGTAACCTGCACACCTGGGTACACAATGGGTGTTTGCTGGATGCCTGCCAGACCTCATTCAGACAGGTCGCTCCCAGAGCCTCATCATTACAAGAAAGAAAGATCCTGATTCCTTCCCTGAATCACTCTTGCTGTAGTTGAAGGCCCTTCACCCTGTTCCTTTCTCTGGAGCCCCCTGCTAGTTAAGTGGCTGACTCAAGGCATTGCCCCTGCTCTGCCACGGTGTGGCTGAGGGTGCTTGTGGCATTGCTTAAATATTGATGGTCTGAACAAATTACCCAAAGGGTCTCCTTGAGCCATACCTCCTGGGAGGTCAAGTCACTGGGGCAGAGCCTGCCCCACCCAACTCTCCCACTGAAAGCAGATCATTCTCCAAAGCAGCCTCGTCCTTTCTGGGCATCTCCAAGTGCCCAGATCCCATGGCCCACCCTCCCCACCACAAGGAGTAGACTGGGTCACATAGGCCTCACACTGAGAGCAAACTGGGACCAAGACTGCTAGCTGGCCCTTAAAATCCACTCTCTCCTTTCCCCATTCTATCTGCTTTTTAACCGGACACATGATTATCCTAAATTTAGAATAAAGACAATCTTTCCTGGCCTTCATTGCGACTAGATTGGACTATATGACCCAAGTTTTGGCCAATGGGATGTGAGAAGAAATAAAGTGTACAACTTTATTTGGAAAATGCCTTTAAAAGTAAAGAAACATGCTCCTCTTCTGTCCTTCCTTCATTCTGCTGACAAGAATATAGACCTGCCTAGACAGTGTGGCTCAGTGGTTGAGTATCAACCTATGAACCAAGAGGTCACTGGTTCAATTCCTGGTCAGGGCACATGCTCGGGTTGCAGGCTCGATACCCAGTGTGGGGAATGCAGGAGGCAGCCGATCCCTGATGCTTCTATCTCTCTATCCCTATCCCTATCCCTCTCCCTTCCTCTCTCCCTAAAAGCAATAAAAACATACTATATATATATTAGACATAATGGATAGGGCTCCAGCACACATCTTTGACCATGAGATACTATGGGAAATGGAGGCCATGCATGGTGGGGGAAGGGTAGAAAGAGCCTGGATCTCATGTAACCCTTTAGCAGTCTGGGATTGACTGCTTCTGAATTTCTTAGACATGAGAGAAATAAACTATCTTACTGAAAACACTGCTATTTTGTTTGTTTGTCAGGGGTCCTCAAACTTTTTAAACAGGGGGCCAGTTCACTGTCCCTCAGACCATTGGAGGGCCGGACTATAGTTTAAAAAAAAACTATGAACAAATTCCTATGCACACTGCACATATCTTATTTTGAAGTAAAAAAACAAAACGGGAACAAATACAATATTTGTATTTGCATGTGGCCCGCGGGCCGTAGTTTGAGGACCCCTGGTTTATGTTACCATAGGCTGAACCTAATTCTAATTGACACACTCACCAACTGAGTCTGGTCCCCAGGCATAGATTGTTGGCCCACATCATTTAAATTCCAGTCCAGCATGTTAAAACCAAGAGGTTTTTTTTCACATAAAGAATGGAATGATGACTTCTCCTGAAAAGATGGAAGGCCAGCACCCTTGGGCCTACAATTCAGCCTGGCAACATGGAGAGAGCTTAATAAAGGCCGCCCTTTTCGCTGGGGACGGGTCCTGGTGCTCAGCACAGTCTCCACAGAGCCCGCCTGGCCCCTGCAGCTCAGAGGCGGAGCCCCCGAGCAGATGTTCCCCTTGTCCACACTCAGTTTCCCAGGAGCCCCCTCGCCCTGCCTTCTCCATAGCGCGGCCTGGACCCCTTATATACTTGGAACCAATCAGAGTCTCACCTGCTGGCACAGCTGTGGGCTGAGAACTTTATCAGAGCAGAAATCTGGAGGCAGGAGCAACTTAAGAACAAGTATCTGGCTTGGGCAGGGGCATGGCCTGGGCCACCATCACATCTGTCACAGAGCAGACCCGAGTCTGGTGCCCCAAGCTCTGGCCCAGGGCACCAAGCTCCTGAGTCCGCAAGTTTGTTTCTGGGAAGAAACAGAGTATGTCTGTTCTCCTAAAAACAAACAAAAATACAGGCTCACTGGCCCCAATCCGGGCAGTGGGAAAGTGGTGGACAGAAACCTGCATGCGTGATATTCCGGTGAAAACCACACGCCTCCCCGCTTCTGGCCCCTGAGCTCTGGGTGTCTGTGACCAGGAGAGAAGTCTCTCACAGCCAGAGCTGCTGTGTCCCAGGCTCAGGCTGGGGGTTCCCTTCACAGAGGTCAGCAGGCGTTCCTCTTTCACTTTGGCATCCCTGAGGCCAGCACAAAGCCTAGTTTGTGGAAGAGGCTGAATACACAGGCAATCAATGAATGGATGAGTAAGTGAATGAGTGAATGAAACAGCAAGCGTTCAGGGTCTCTGTGATAACCCTAGATGGATGATGGCACAGTCACAAAAGTCCACCTTCTCCTCCCAGCCTCCTGTCCTTAGGAATCACCAAGCACCCCTGAATGGGGGACTCTGGGTGCTGGTCCAATCCCCATCCTTCCTTCACTCTGTGGATCCCTCCTAGTTCGAGGAGAGAGTCCAAAAGTACAGAAAAGTCCCCAAGTGGCGGAGTAGCCTCCCTCAGGGGAGCCCTGTTGCTCACTGTCCTTGCTGGTCCCAGGGTGGATGCAGGCATGGAGCCAAGAGGAAATTGCTCCACTATTTGGACCCATGATTTGTCTCTCTGAGCAGCAAAATTAACGAGGATGGCTAATTAATGAAAGACACGTGCGGCCTCTCTGTTATTCTTTTATTCCTTGCCCACACTGATGCATTATCGGCTTACTTTGGAACTAATTCACAGCCGGGTTTTGATACCCTTATCTCAGGGTTGCCAGCTCCAGGCTGGACGTGGAGGGAGCTCCGCTGCTCACTCCTGAGCCCTTCACATCATTGCTAAGCACATTAGAGTCACAGAAGCAGGACCTGTAATGAGACAGCCCTACTTTGCTTTGATACTTTTAATTACCAGCCTGAGAAGGGAGGGAGCAGGGGGAGGCCCAGGAGAGACGCCTGGGCCTGGCAATGCTCACACGCTGCCTGCTGCCGAAATAGTCAACGAGCAGGCTCTTCCCTGACCACCTTCTGGGCCTCCTGGGTGCCAGCAGTTAGTTCCAAGCAATGGAGAGACGCAGGGAACAAATAGGGGAGACATGTGACCCCAGCCAATTCAAGGGACACTGAAAGAGGTTGCTTCTCCAGAACCAAGGTTCTTCATTCTTCCACCGGAATACTGGCAATTTGGCAAGGAAAATTCCTGAGTGGGAGGTGCCAAGCAGGGACTTCCTTCTGAAATTATTTATTCACTCAACCAACATTTATTGACTACCTAGTGTGTCAGGCACTGTTCTAGTTACTGATGATACACCAGGGAACAAAACAGACATTAATCCAGCCCTCATGGAGCATCCATTCCAGCTGGAAAAGACAGACATCACAGTAAGCATCTATATATATAAAAGGCTAATATGCAAAGTGTCCCTGCGGAAGTTTGACCGGGAGACTGGGAGTTCTATCACTCCCTATGACATGCACTGACCACCAGGGGGTGACACAGAACTAAGGAAGGCCCTGGCCTGCAGCCAGAAGGCACCGATTGGCCCTGATCGCTGGCCAGGCCTAGAGACCCTATCTGTGCACGAATTTTGTGCACTGGGCCTCTAGTAATAAACAAATGCATCGCATAGTTTGTTAAGGTTGGGAGACAGTTACCCACCGGCCTTGCATTTTCACACATATTGTAAGCAAGCGAGAAACTGACTGCTTCTTGATCTGCATTATTCTTTCAAGAGGGAGAGGGTCCCCTCCTCCCTGAGCACCACTGCGCCTCACACGCCACCTCCTGCCTGTGCTCATGATGCCTACCAGAAGACTTAGCATTCCAGCCTCAGCGTGTGGAGACCTTCCCTCCAGGGGAAAAATACATGTTTGTGGCAACCAGCCTTGGGAGCTAGAGACAGGGTTTCCCACTGCAGCCTAGGGAGACATACGGACTCTTCAGCTTCATACAGTCATTGTCTCTTCTGGTGCAAAGGCCAGGCCCTCTTACTGTTCGTTATAAAAGATTTGGGTTCCACATGTAGGGTCCTCTCCTGTAACGTCAGCTGTTGCATGTGGGAGTATTACTTGGTCCTCTTCACCTGCCCGTGGGAATTGGGACTCAGGAAATGGTTGGGAGACTTACTCTAGATAAGGTGGCATAGAATGTGTCCCTGATGTCAGTGAACAAGACCAATAACATCGCCTCCGCACTCAGAGATAGATTTAGGTCAGCTTCAACCCGCTGCCCAGAGTTACTCTTGCTGACAGAACCGCCCTGGACTTTCTCCTGGCAGGTGGAGGCAGGTCTGTGCGCTGTCAGCACACGCTGCTGTGCCGGGGGTGGGGGTGGGGTGGGGGTGGAGTGGGGGGCTGAGAGAGGCCGCATCCAGGCAGAACGCCGTGGATATGGCTGAGCATCCTGGAGCTTTCCCTGACGGTCGGCCCTGATGATCGGTTAGCACTATCGAGTCCTATCACCGTGAGTCCATCTCTTCCAGGCTAATGCTGAAGATCTTTCCCGTTTTCCCTTGGATGTTGTTTGACTCTCCCTAATTAGGTTGCAAGCCCAGGGCAGGTACTGAGTGTCTGAGTGTCTCCAATCTGTCACACACCTGGCAGACTTCTCTGCTCATCATAAACCATCAATAAATTCTCGGCGACACTATCAACAAGCCTCCTGCTCAATGCCAAGCAGGACACCTGTCTTTACCTCACTTGACCTGTGCATGTGTCGGGGACAGAAGAGGACATCACACTGGGGCAGGGCTGCTGGGGCCGGTCTCCTCGCTCCCAGCCTGCTCTGGCCACCTGCCCACTTCCCAGGCACACTGGACCCATTTCCATGCTCTCAGCGAATGGACCAGCCACTCCCCACCCCACCCCTGAACATCCCAGGAAAGAAGGGGGTGGGAAGGCTTGGTTAAGTACTTTCCAGTCTGCATCCTGCTCCTCCAACCTCCACAACGATTATTGGTAAGTGAACCAATTTTCTCTGCTGACATCTGTAGCTCTTAGCAGTGAATATATTTGGAAAATCCTTTATGATTACTTGAAATCTCCCCTGCAGTTTGATTCCTGATATTCCTGATAGTTCTCTTTACTCACCAAATGATTCTTTTAACTCGTTATTTCTTACTCTGCAGGCCTTCCCATCTCCCCACCACCACACCCCGCCTTGGGTATGGATCCCCTCCCTCCCACAAGGTGCTAAGAGGTGGTCTCCCCCGCTCCCCCCCCCACCCCTCCATCACCTTCTCCCTGGAGGCATCCCTTTCTGGAAGCCTCACCTCCCACCCAGGGCAGGACTTTATGAAAAAGAGGATGGGGGGGGGAGAGGGTCCCCGCCTCCCCGCATACACCACCTCCTGCCTGTGCTCATCATTATTTCCAATTCCTACCAGAACACTTAGCATTCCAGCCTCAGCGTGTGAAGGGACTTTTCCTCCAGGGGAAAAATACATTGCGGGGATTAGTGAAAACCCCAGTGATCGTAATAACAACAGAAGTTAGAATGGGTCTCAGAATACTCACTGCGGATGGTGGGGGCTGGGTGGTGCCCTGAGCCTGGCTTGGCCCTAAAAACCTTGGTGAGCTGTACCCTCCTGCAGGGTGTAGAGAGGGCTGGTAAAGGTTCCCATGGCACAAAAATGTAGGTTGGTCCCAGGTTAACACTGCTGAGGTCTGGTGACCCGAGGAGCCTGTGTCCTGACATGCCTGAACCCCCACCCCCACCCCCCCACCCCCACCCTGTCTTCCGTCTTCCCACTACCAGGCATCTGAAGCCCCCTTAATCTGGACTCCAAATACTACCTTTTCAGGGGCATCTGTAACTGTGCCTCTCATTCATTCATTCATTCATTCATTCACCCATTCACTCATTCACCCATTCATCCATTCATTCATGTAACAAATAGTTCTGGGCGCCTGGTATGAGCCAGGGAGTATGCCTGGAGCTGTGGGGTCTTGCCTTCTGAACTCCCAGTCCAGCGTGGGAGGTGGACACGGAAGGAGCCACCACAGCAGGGGATGGAGGAGCTGGCGATTAAGAGCACAGATTCTGGAGTCAGGCTGTCTGGGTTTGAAGCCAGGCACTAGCTCATTGTGAGACTTTGAGCAAGTCTTTTAACGTCTCTGTGCCTCAGTGTTAAGAGAACCTAACACATAGGGATGATGAGAGTAAGTATAAGAAAAGCCATTAGGGCATAGCTGGGCCGATGGAAGATGCTGCATCAATGTTAGCATCACTGTTAACAGGAGCAAATGACTCAGTTACTTGGTACCTTTGCTTGAAAGAGGTCTTATTATATTGATCATCATTTTACCTTCTGTTTTCAGAACAAAGGGAGACCAATAGATTTCCCCTCCATTTCTCGAAAGGAAGAGCTGAACCCAGCCAGCATGGCTCAGTGGTTGAGCATCAACCTATGAACCAGGAGGTCACGGTTTGATTCCTGATCAGGGCATATGCCTGGGTTGCGGGCTCAATTCAGCTGATCAATGATTCTCTTTCATCATTGATGTTTCTTTCTCTCCCTCTCCCTTCCTCTCTGAAATCAATAAAAAATATTTTTTTTAAAAAAAAAGGAAGAGCTGAGACATAGAGGGGTTGAAAAGAACATTCTGGGGAAAACAAGTGCCCCAAAGAGGTAAACTGAGTCAAGAGAGTTAGGGAGTGCCTTTTGCTGACTGCACAGGGGAATGGGTACCCTTTGACCCTGATCTACCCAAATCTATCCTCTGCTTAGCCCTAAGGCTCAGGACATGTGTGTGGGGCCAGGCTCCCCCCAGAGGGGTCCTGGGGTGAGGACGCAGGTCTTCCCAGGTTCCCTGGCAGCTGTCCCATCCCTAAAGGACCATTAGCTCTAAACCACCTGGCAGGTGTCTCAGGTGCTTTTTCACTGGGCAGATGTGAGGGCCTCCTGCACCTGGAGCCTTTCCACCTCGATGGGAGCTTCAGAGAGGGGGCCATGTCCCCCAGCCCAGCTGCAGGGCCCAGAGCTGGAGCAGGTAGAGCAGGCGGAGCAGGTAGAGCAGGCGGAGCAGGAGGAGCAGGCAGAGCAGGAGGAGCAGGCAGAGCAGGAGGAGCAGGCAGAGCAGGGTCCCAGGGGCAGGTGCACCTTCTGTCCATCCTCAAGATGGGCTCGGGCTGGCAGGTCCAATGGTGGGGGTGGGGTGGGGGTCAGAGGCTGTGAATCATGGAAACTGCCCTGAGGCTGGGATCATCCATCCTCCATGACATGCTGCTCCCCAGATTGGATTGTCATGATAGAACCAGGCAGCCCTGCCCCCCAGACCCCCCTCCACATCCACAGGACCCTCCTGGACCATCTACCAAAATAAAGTGGGCACAGCGGGTGATGTACTGCTCAGAAAGGTCCACATGGAGGAGCCAGAGGGCACCTGGTCTCCACAGGTGCAGGGAGGGGCCTCCCAGGAGGTGCAGTGAAACCTCCAGGCGTTGATCCTGTGGTACAGCACCTAAAGCAACTCACGTCTATGTCTAAAGTAATACACTTCGGTCCCATGTGCTGGTCAGGATGGGCCTTATTGTCCCCATTTCACAGACAAGAGAACTGAGGCTCAGACAGGTGAAGAGGCTTACTGTGGGCACGCAGGGAGGAAGGGCAACACCGACACTTCAGCCATGGTCTCCCAGCTCCCAATCCAGGGCTTCTCCTCAGGCCTCGCTGCAGTGTGTGTGGGACTCCTGCTTGCATCTGGGATCTCAGCAGGGGAAGAGATCAGAGGAACCCCTCCCCCCCACCCCCCACACACACACTGGAAAGGCACATCAGAGAAAGATAAAGGAAAAGTAAATATGGGCATCTTGACCCCATGTGATGCATCTGCATCTCTGGGAGTCAGAGAAATGCGGTTGTCCCATCTTTCCAGGTCTGGGTTTACCCAGTCCGGCACCTGGGATGTGGGATCATGGGGTGTGTGCGCAGGGATGATGGGTGCCCTGGGCTCTCTGGGCTCCAGGGTGAGCGAGCAGGTGCAGGATGGTGCACATGTGGCCGAGTGCAGCGGCTGTTGCTGCCGGAACCATTATTGCAGTGATTAATTAGGCATCTTCCACGCAGGGCCTCTGGGTTCCTGGGCTGTGCCAAAACTGCAGGGCTCAGCAAACTGTGGGCACCAACCCGGAACCGCCATCCAGGCCCGTGGTCTGGGGAAGGAGGCAGGGAGGGGTCTGCGAGGCACCAGAGTTTGTGCCCCACACGGGCCGCTCTGCCTGAGTACACAGCTGTGGAGTCTGTCTTTCACTGCTCTGCCTGAAGGGTTAAAGGACCTCACGGGCTTCAACAAGCTTTTATTGAAGACCTGCTATGGGCATCCACCGCCTTAGGTACTTTCCTGAGTTGCCATGCATCAGCCCCCTTTCCAGATGAGGAAACTGCAGCTCAGAAGAGTAAAAAAGCTGCTCAAGGTCACTCAGCATAAATGAGAGGGAGCTGTCTTACCAGGACTAAGACCCCCAGCTGCTTTATCCAGCCCAGGAACGGGAGGGGGTTCCCATAACCTCCAACCTTGGGACCCCTAAGGCCCCTTTGCCTGGAGTATCCCTCTCATTGAGGGAAATCGTTCATGAAGACCCACAGACCCAGTAATCACACTCCCCCTTCCCTCCCTCATCCAAGATACATGTCTCCTGGTCTGGGGTGGGAGGTAGGGGTGGGATAAAGGAAATAGGAAGTATGGGCACCTTGACCCAAGTACAAGCAAATGGTCCTACCCTAAATCTCACCGCCAGGACCGGCCTCCTGGGAGAGGGTTGGGTTGGTGAGGACGGGGTGGGACGAGAGGCTGGGAGGATGGGGAGGTTGTGCGAGGCTTTGAGTATAAGAGATCTGACTGTGTGCTCGGCCTCTGTGTGTGAACAACTGTGCTGTGTGTGTGTGTGTGTGTGTGTGTGTGTGTGTGTGTGTGTGTGGTGTTCGACACCATTGTTGATTTGCATTCCCTGCATCTGTTGTTCAGAGACCTAGAGGCAGGAGGATGGATTTATTGATTAACATTTTCATTCACTTTAAGATATGGATTGTGAGTCCCCTTTGAGACCTATTTTTCTGGAAGCAGGGGCCTTTGCCTTCAGTGTGTTGGTCAGTGCTGACCCCTGACCTCTAAACGAAAGTGTGCAGAGGGACTGACTCTTCCTGGCCTTTCCATAGAGTGAGAGAAACACCCACCAGAGGGTCCTGAGTCCAGGGACAGATGCCTCCCAGGGAGGGGTGTTCTTCCGTTACCTCTGGGGTGCCCTGCAGAGCCCAGCCCTGCCAGCCCCGATCTTGAGTGCTTGGTGACCTTGAAGGCCCTCGGAGTGGCAGGCCCCTGAACCTGTGGTTCTCAAACTCTGTTGCACATGATCAGCACCCGAAGAGCGTGGTAAAATAATAGACTTCAGGCCTTTTGTTGTGAGAGTTTTAGGAGTCAAATCCAGGATCCTGCATTTCAACAAGCAGCTCAGGGAGCCTGTGGCCCGTTGACCGGCACTTCTGAAGGAACCCGCATCTTATTTAGACCTTGTTCCTTCATCAGGATGATCAGCTGGAGGAGCCGGGTCTCAGAAAGTGGTGCTGGGGCTGGCTGACTGCACACACCGTGCAGGGGTCACCCCACATGTCCTTCCAGGAGGCAGGAGGGCCCTTTTGGGGGGCGGGGAGCACTGTCAATCTTCTCAGAGTCACCCGAGGTAAGGCCTTTCCACACCTCTGTCAATGCCCCCAGTCAGAGACCCCCACGGACACACCAGTAGTTGAGTTTCTTACTTGCTGCAGTGAGGGAGAACATGCATCGTGGGGATGGGGGCAGGTGGCTCAGTAAAAGGACAGGGCAGGAGAGGAGGAAGCTGTCATAGAACACGGGTTTTGGTGGCATGGTGACTTGGGGAGGGTCCAAGAAAGCAGGAATTCACTGTGGATTGAGAACTTTGGGAATCAGAGTGATCCTAGGATTGTGTATAAATCAATCTAATCTCCAGGGAGGGCAAACTAGAGCAAGGCCAAAGCTGTAGTTGGGGGAAAGCAGTAGTCACTCACATTAGTTGGGAGTTTTGGGATTGGCATTTTAAGGTTTGCAATGTTCATGTTTTGCCTGTGTTCAGACACGATTACAGAATAAACTGTTTTTGTCTTGGTCTTTCATGACCACGGGTGGGTGGCCTTGTGTGATGTTGATGTTCTGTGAAATTGTCCGTGTTTAACAGGAGAGCACCGGGGCCAACTCCCAGACATCAGGGCTGCATTTATCTTTCCCGCCACCCTACCGAGCCCCCCAGGGAAACTGGGCAGCTTGTACACTGTCCAAAGGAAGGACAACAACAATCAATACAACTGACCATTATCTAACCCCCCAGATACTCTGGCTGACGTCCTGTGTAGCTCCAGGTGTCCTGTCCCCAATTGCAGGCATGAGTCTGCTGCCTCCTCTCCTGCTGCTTCCCCAGCAATAATGTTCTTCCGTCCTTCTGTTTCTGCTCCTCCCAGTGGATGGAGCAGGAGAGGAGGAGCCCTGTACAAAAGAGATCACCCCCCTCTGTCCCTGTGTGTCTGCATTTCACATTGCTGCTCTGCTGCTGTTCCCGTGAAGCTGTGACTGTCACCCAGAGATCCCCCAGGTCTCTATTGCCCTACAGCACCCGGCCCAGCCAAGCCCTTGTAGAAGAGTAATGAGGGGTGGAGGAGGATGTGAAGGATGTTGAGGTTGATGGTGTTTGGAGTGTTGATTTGGGTAACAGTAGTCATGGCGATGGAGATCACCATAATAATGCCAGTGATCGTGTTAAGGATGGTGGTGACAATGGTGATCGTGACACTATTGGTGGTGGTGATGAGGTCGATGTTGGGGGTTGTGATGATAGAGTTCACAGCCATCACTGTGACAGAGAAGGCAATAGTGATGATTATGATAAAGATTAGTTTGTAGGTTAAAACCCTTGAGGTTTATTCATATGGAATAATCTCTGAGACTTTATTAAGTCATCTACTTCTTTCTCCGGGCAAGAAAACTCTAAATCAATTTTCCAAGGTTCTGGAGGCAGACAACGATGCAGAATGAAGCTGGCAGGACAGATCTCCTGTGGAGTTTGCTTCCACATCTGCAGCCCCAGACCTGCCCCTTTGCAGGCCCATGACAAGGAGATGCAGGTGGCTGCAACATTGCTGGCAGTGTCCTCAGACAGGAGGGGCCTCGCTGATGGGCCAACAGCTGGGAGGCACCTGGGAGACTCAAGAGGCCTGACTCTGACAAGGCTGGCCCTTTGCATGGTCAAGGTTGGACATAGGACAAAGGGCCTGGAGCCCTGAGCTGGGCTGGCCCACAGGGCAGGGCACAGAGCACATGCTCTGGACCAGAGCACTCAGAGACCAAAATGCAGAAACGTTTGATGGTTTGGTGAGCTACTCTAAGTGAGCAGCCAGGAGTGGAGGAAGGGGCTGACACCCCGGATGAACAGGCTGAGGCTTCTGGGAAATCACTTGTTTGGAGAGCACCTGAGGCGAGAGGGCCCTGAAACCAGATCAAAGACTGCCACCAACAATGGATTATTACACCCACCCTGTGGTGCCCAGTGACACGTCCCTGGGCAGGGGAAGCCCAGGCCTGTAACAGGCTGTTATACTTCATCCTGGGAGGGCCTGACAAGCCCCACTTACCCTCCATAACCCCAGCCCCCCTCAGAACACTCAGGACTCGAAGGTATAGAAGTCAGGGGGTTTAGAGAGATCACCAGGGGACTTGGGAGTCATAGGGTGGCCTTTGAGATGCTTGCCACCTAGGAAATCAGCCACACAGAATCCCCAAGTGGAAGCTGTTCTCTGTATCAGTCAGGGGGGTCTGGTCATGAAAATACCAACCAATCCATGTATTTCCAACAGAGACCTCTCCAGATGGAACCAGAGATTTAATACAGAAAATGGATTACACAAGTGTGGGAAGAGCTCAGAGGCCAACAAAGGATGGGGGAGCAACCAGAGGTCGGCAAGAGCAGAAGCCGCTGGCAGGGGTGGAGGGACAACATCTGTTACCAGAAACCAGGTGCCAAGGCTGTTGGGCAGGAGCTGGACCCACGTTGGAGAATCAGCCACCCCGAAGACATCCATGAGAGCAGCAGGGCAGAGGGAGAAATACCCTGCCTTCTTACTTTGTCTTTTCCGCAGTCTCCCACTCTTCCTACCATTGGTTGACCCTAGTAAGAAGCCAGTTGACAAGAGAGGCTGGGAAGTGGATAGGAAATAGAAGGGCAGGAAGTAGATCTGAGAGCGAGCAGGCATTGACCACTCTATGTCCCAACCTGAGGAAGTTGAGCTACCGTTAGGTTCTTCAGTGGCCAATGACTAACTCCCCTTCTTCCACACCTAGTTCAGAGCTTTCTGAGAAATAGATACAGGAGTCAAGCAGACGAAGACCAAACATTACCGTCAGCCTCCTGCTCCTGAGGCTGTGGCGTTAGGGTCTCAGCCAGCTGGGCTTGCTAACACCTGGTGCCTGAATTGGACCGACTTAGTGGGTCTCAGGCAGAGCTGGGAATCCGAGGTCCCAGCCCTCCCCCTGGTGGAGAGGAGCAGAGAACATGGGTTTTCTGTCAGGAAGTTCCCGAAAGGGTAGAACACTCAGATCCCTCAAACTCACCAACAGAGAAGCAGCCTCTTCCCTGGGATGGCAATGAGAGAGGCAACCATGAAGGCCTAATGAAGGCCTCTCCAGATGGAACCAGAGATTAGATGACATCAAATGATGGTCTCCAGGGGCGACTGTGCCAGTCTCTATGACAGCCCTGCCAAGGCGCTGTCCATCCTCGCTGAAAAATGGTCATCGATGAGGGCTCAGTCCCATCCAAAGCAGCCCACTTCATCTTCACACAGTTCTGATGGCTAAACATCTTTTCCATTCATCTGAATGTTTCCCTTGATTTCTATTTCTCCCGAGTGGCTTACACCCCTGGTCCTTTTTTTCGACAAGAAGATGTTGAGGAAGTAAAGAGGGCAAATACATCAACCTGAGACATAACTTCTCCAGGCTAAATACCTCCAGTCCCTTCAATTTGCTCTACATGACCATGGTTTTCCAACCATTCAGCACCCTCGTCACCTCTTTCTGGACAAATGTAATTGCTCATAAACTGAAGAATAACACCCAGGACTACCCACACCAAGAAGTCACCCCGTCATCCCTGCCAACGAGTGGCTCCCTGGGACCCTCCTCTGTACAGGGGTTTTAGATTTGCCATCACTAGTCCTACCCAATGAGATGGGTACAACTGTTTCCCCATTTGGAATTAGGGAAACTGAGGTTCAGAAAAGGTGTGGTTTGTCCAGGGTCACATAGCTAGCAAGTGGCTGGATCTGTCATATGACAAAGCCCATGTTCATCCCACTGGGACCCACCATTCCCCACACTGGATGCAAAGCAGTAAGTAACCCACTTGCAGACCCCAAGGTGGCAGGAGTACAGAGGGGAGTGAGCCCCGCTGCTCTGGACCCACAGGGAGTGAGAGGAGGACAGGGAAGGGGCGCAAAGGGATCCTGAGCCGCAGCCCCTTCTCTCCCGGACATGGACACTGAGCCTGGTTGGCCTGTTGGTGACCCTGCCCACCTGACTGAGAGTAATGCCCCTTCCGCTCCCGACAAAGCCAGAGACGGGGGAGCACGGAGCAGCAGTGTCTGCTGGCTCCTCACCGACAGGAAGCCCAGTACACTGGGCCTGTTTCCTCATATTTATGTTAATGTGTTTTAGGCAACTAGCTTGGCTAGAAACACTCATCTCTGACTGCAGCTGAATAAAGCCTGAGACAGAAAGGCAGGAAAGGAATCACAGCTAATAATCATCAGGGTGTGTGTGTGTGTGTGTGTGTGTGTGTGTGTGTGTGTGTGTGGTGACCTGAGAACAAGTCTTGAATCTTTCATTTATAGGCCTCTGATACCATCTGACACAAATCTGTTCTTAAGTGAAGTATTGATAGATTTACTCTGCAATCTTTAGCGTGCCTCCTAAATTGCTGTAATTAAGGCCAGCAAAGTGGGGTGGCAGCAGAGAGGGGAGATCAGGGCTGCTGGACCTGAACACACATTCTCACACACTCATACACATACTCACACACTCTCACACACACACTCACACGCACTCACACACACACTCACTCACACACTCACACACTCATACACACATACTCACACACTCAAATTCTTTCACACACTCACACACTCATACACATACTCACACACTCTCACACACACACTCACACACACACACACACTCACATACACACTCATACACACATACTCACACACACTCACATTCTTTCACACACTCACACACACATACACTCTCTCACACCCCACACACCCACACACACACATACACACACACTCACACACACATTGCATGGCTGCTGATTAACAATCTACTGCCCTGAACCAAGCTGATGGTTGAATTCCCAAAAAAAGGGTTATAAAAAGGCTTTTTCTCCCAACTCAGAACCCTGTCTCTGGTTAAACCCACATTGGAGCTAAATTCTATTGCCTGACTTGTTATTGTGGTCAAATGGTCACTCCAGTGGCCACATCTGTTCGTCATTGTGGCTCAGTTGACCCACCACATAGAGGACTCTTCGAACCAGGTCTTAGACAAGGAGATGCCCCCCTCAGGGAGAGACCCATGGCCCTCCCTCAGAAAGGACACACACTGGTCTGCCTATGGCTTCCTAGGCGATGCGGGTCTCGGTGTCTGGGTGATGGAGATGGTGGGGGGCAATAAAAGATGGGGAATTGAGGGAGTGGGGACTGGAGACTCAAGGCCATGAGGGTGGGCCAGGAAAGATACAAGTTAGCAACACAGGGCAGGGAGTGAGAGGTTTGTATTGTCTTCAAAATCGAGTTTACACCTTCATGGGTCAGAGTAAGGAGCAGGCCTAGGAGAGTGTGCAAGTATCAAAGGGCCAGGCTCTGCGGGGTGGGGATGTCAGCCTGGTGTCTGCTCTTCCACTGATCTCTTTCTCACTGTGTGCCCCTCCTTCCCTCCCTCCCTCCCTCTCTCCCTCCCTCCCTTCCTCCCTTCCTTTCTCCTTTCTTCCTCCTTCCCCTCTTCTTTCCCTCCCTCTCTTCCCACTTCCCCTCTCTACTTCTTCCTCTCACCCTACTTATTTTCTTTGTCCGTCCATCTTCTGTCCATCTTCCGTCTTCCATTGGCAGGCAGAGTCAGAAGCAATGGGAAACATTGATCAGAAAGGCTTCATTGAAATGTTAAACACTCAGCTACAGCCTGAGCTACTTTGCCAGCACTCTGTGTCCTCTCAGCAATTATTTGAAGTGAGATACTGGCCTGTGTTCTGTATGTGGGAGATCATCATGTTAATGGGAGGTAGCTATGCTGAAGCTTGGAGGCCCAGCTCCAATGGCCTGGTTTGCTATGCCTACTCCAGTGTCCCAGCTCCCTCAGGATCCCTGCTTGGAAGTGGGGGGCAGGGCTCCCTTCCCCCAGAGACCCTTGCTCTCTATCTGAGAATGAGCGCCCCGTTGCAGTTATGAAATGCAAGACTAGAGGACGGAAGGTGGTGGAGCAAAGAGTGGTGAAGAGGAAACGCGGGGAGCAGTGGAAATGGCCAGTGGTGTGGGAATGGGGACAGTGTAATTGTTGGTGAAAAGTTTCCAGTAGCCTACACAAAGGGATGTGCTAGGAGGGGAGGCTGTTGCCTTCCAGATTCGTGGGCTGGAGTGGGGGTGGAGCGGTGAGGGAGGAGAATTCAGGCCTGGAGTAGGGTCTTCTGGAAGGGCTGAGTCCTGATCATGTGAGTTAATTTATTCATTCATTTGTCTATTCATTCATCAACTGTTCATTGTGCATGAGCAATGTGCCAGGCAATGTCTATGCAGTGGGGGCCGCATCTGCAAACCCACAGCCCCTGGCATGAAGGAACAGTCTGGCACGTCACCTGCATGCACTCCTTGTCTCTACTCTCTCTCCCTGAGACAGAGACCCCTGTTCTCAGCATTTCTAGGTGCAAAGGTCATCAGAAGGATGACAGGCATAGGACACATGGAGGTGAGCAGTAAATACCTTCTCCCATCACGCCCACCACTCATCCTAAGACGGAGAGCCACTCAGACCCCTGCATGTGATACCTGGAAGTTTTCGATGCCATTGGATTCATCTGTCTCTTTGTTTAGCTCAGAGACTGAGCCCAGAGAGGGTGTGACACTGCACAGAAATCTCACAGCTGGTTTTATCTGAAGGAGGACCAAAGCCAGGACAAGCCCACAGACACTCCTCTAAGTGGCTACACCAGATGTTAGGTATTGTCCAGAAGAAGGCGGCTGTGCCAGACCAAGGCCCCATATTTGTCTGGCTGATGCTGGACACCTAATAGGTGCTTACTCAGGGCCTGGAAGCCAGGCCTGGGGCTAGAAACTGTGGCCCAGACCCTTCAAAGGAAATGTACAGACCGAGTTTTCCATCCTCTGCCCCTGTCCTAACTGAAATAAAATTATGCGTGTGTATGTGTAACCTCTATTTTTATTATTGACAGTATTACAGATGCCCCCATTTCCCTGTTTTGCCCCCCTCTACCCAGCCCTGACCCTCCCCAGCCTTCACCGCACTATTGTCTGTGTCCATGGGCTATGCATATAAGCATATTTGTTCTTTGGTTAATCTCTTTCCTTCACCACCAACCCCTTCCCCTCTGAGATCTGTCAGTCTGTTCCCTGCATCCATATCTCTGGACCTATTTTGTCTGTCAGTTTATTTTGTTCCTTAGATTCCACATATAAGTGAGATCATGTGATACTTGTCTTTCTCTGACTGGCATATTTCGCTTAGCATAATACTCGCCAGCTCCTTCCATGTTGTCTCAAAGCTTAAGAGAGCCTCTTTTTTTTTTTTTACAGCTGCATAGTGTTCCATGGTGTAAATTTACCACACTTTTCTTTCTTTCAATTGACTTATTTATTTAAAATATCTATTGCCGAAACCGGTTTGGCTCAGTGGATAGAGCGTCGGCCTGGGGACTGAAGGGTCCCAGGTTCGATTCCGGTCAAGGGCATGTACCTGGGTTGCGGGCACATCCCCAGTAGGAGGTGTGCAACAGGCAGCTGATCGATGTTTCTCTCTCATTGATGTTTCTGACTCTCTATCTCTCTCCCTTCCTCTCTGTAAAAAATCAATAAAATATATTTTAAAAAATAAAATAAAATAAAATATCTATTAAAATTAGCAACAATATTTTTACATTTTCTTCAGGTTCAAAACAACTAAAAGGACATTGTATCTTCAGTGTGTGTGTGTGTGTGTGTGTGTGTGTGTGTGTGTGTGTGTGTGTGTGAGAAAGAGAATGAAAGCAAGTGTATGTGTGTTTGCCATCAAGAGAAACCTTTCTTCTTTGCTCTGCACAAAATTTAGAAATGCTAAACAATAAACAGTATCTTAGACAAAAAGGGAATAAGAAAAAAAACTAAGAAGCAGGAAAGATCAAAGATTTCTAATGCATGATTTTAGGGCTAAATTTGCCTATGATTCTAGGACTAAACTATTATTTTAGGATGAAAGTAATGAAAATATTATGTAATTTGAATGCGGCGCTGTTCTGTTTAAGGTTTGTTTTTTTTGGTTTTTTTTTGGGGGGGGTTGTTTTTAAAACTAGCTAAATTTTTTTCAGGTACATATTAAGTTACTTCTATAGATTTGTAATAACAGCCATATCATATAATCATGGTCTCTGTTTAAACATCCATGTAAAACTTAGATGGTGGTTTAGGTAATAGTGGTCATTTAGGTCAAAATACACTACTTCCCAGTATATAATACCAAAGGGTCTCATGGGGAATGCTGTATTCATGAGGATTATATTAATGAATCTATATTTAAATAATCTACAATAATAAAATGGTACTATGCTAATTAGACCAGATGTCTTCCAGACATCATTCCAGACGTCCGTCCTTCCTGACAAAGCCGGGGCCAGAGGGAAGCCAGCTGGGGTCCTGGTGCCTGCGGGCAGCCTGGGGAAAGCTGGCCTGGGTCCCGGGTGCCCGAGGGAAGCCAATGCCAGCAGCCGGGGGAAGGAAGGCCTATTCTTGCACAAATTTTCGTGCATCGGGCCTCCAGTACTACTATAAAGTTACAATGCTGTGCACTACTAAGGATCGTTGTAGCATCAATTTAATAAGACTAGCTAAACTAGAGGAAGAGAAAACAGAATGACTGGGACAGAAACACAGGCAGACGCTGCCTCCTGGTTGTGGGTGCTCAGGACCCAGCTGCTGTGGATGCTGAGTCACACCTGCCGGTGACCCTGGATTCTTGAGCTCTCATTGCAGGACCCTCCTCCTTTCTGAGGGTCCGATGACTCAGGGGGCGGCCTGGCACTGCAGGGCCTCTGTGGGCTGCTAGGGGAGCAGCAGGAGCGAAAGGGCCACCTGGGAAAGGCTGGAACTTGGACTTGACCTTGGCCAGCATTTGCCTGTTGCGATCATTTTCTCTCCTCAGGTCCTGGAACTTCCTCTCCGTGACCTCGGCTGCCACCCAGGCTTCTTCAGCTCTTCTCTGCTGGCATCGGATCTCGTTTTGATAGTAGCAAGTGCTTCTTCGTAGTTCCTGGTTCAGGTCTCGGGCCATCTTCTTATACGTGCTCAGGAACTGATAGGTGGAGTTCATGTCCCTCCAGACGGTAGGAAATTTCTTCTCCAGATCTAAGCAGTGCACTTCCGCCTCAATCAGTTGTTTCTGTAGCCGTGTTACATGATCTTCATGTGTCTCGGGCAGAATTCGAAGCTTCAGCTTCAGCTGTTGAATCTCATCTTTTAGGTTTGAATTTTCATGTTGTAAAGACACTTTCTCAGTTTGCAGACTCCTTATTTCTGCTGCAAGCGCTTCATTCATCCGCTTCTGCTCCCACAATTGTCTGGTTATTTCCTGGTTTTTCTGGGACACATTGGCGTCAGCATCATGAGGGACATCTTTGAGTTCAACTTCAGACTCATGGAGGAATCCACCCTCACTTTCTGCTTCCTTCTTTTGTGGGAACTCCAAGTTCCCATCATCCATGTGGTCGTCAAGGTCGTCAGGCTTGGGGATGCTCTTCAGGGGGCCTCCAGCCACTGACAGTGATAGGCAGACACTGTCTTGCAGCACCTGCTCCGTTTGTGCCTTCAATTGCTCCAGCCTTTGTTTTGTCTCCACCTGCTCTTGGATTTTCTGCCTCCAGCCCATCATTTCTTCTGGCAGCAGTTCTGGACTTTCTGGAAAATGAGTGTTTTTGTTCAAATCATCCATTATGTCCTCCTGAAGTCGTTCTCCTTCAATCCCTGATGCTTTTGCGGTGGGCTGTTCATCAGTCGCTTGGGAAAGTTTAGGAGGTTGGCTCTTGCGTGCCGTTTTCAGTGAGTCAACCATGTCCTGAAGTGACAAGCTGCTCAGGTGTTTATTCAGTGCCCTCAAGCACAAGGTCTGTAACAAGAGAGACCTGGCCTCCACCCCAGGTGACTTGGTGGAGTCGGCGTCTGTCATTGGTCCAATAGTCTTACTACATTTTGCACAGACTTCGTCACCGACAGAACACCTTTTACCTGGTGCCTTCACACTTCTTGAAGTGTGCCGTCTCTTTACTATCACAGACACCACCACCAGAGTGCCCACCAGGATCCCCCCGGGGAACGCAGGGAGTCCTGGGACATGTCTCAAGTTCTCAGAAGCCACCAGCAGCACCCGGCACAGGTGCTCCAGGACCAGCTGGAAGGTGGACGCAATGGCAGGCAGCAGGCCCTCCATGGCTGGTAGGGCCCACAGCTCTGCCACTGACTGCCAGTGTCCAGTGGGCACAAATCACCACTCAGAACCCTGTGGAGCATTCTGTCTCTAAGGTAACAGGTACCTAGCAACCAGGGCTGATCTGTTGGGCTGGGGAAGCCGGTAGGTATAGAACACAGTTTCTAACTTGTCTCTGAAATAGGACTTGATCACATTTCCACAGGCCCTGGGGCAGGAGGAGAGTGCTGATCGCAGCCTGGAGATCGATCGGTCACTCTAGGCTCACTTGGCTCCACAGCAACCTAGGGGGTCAACGCAGGGCCAGGCCACACCTCTTTCTGTGCACAAGAGCCAGTCAGGGTTCTCTCCTCTGAGCTCCTTCTCTCCTGTGTGTGATCACTGTGGGCAGGCAGGGGCCCAGGACTCCAGGGGGTATTCCAATCCTGACATCTCAGAAGAAACCAATTAGAACTGGGAGAGTCTTTTTAAAAAAATATATTTTATTGATTTTTTACAGAGAGGAAGGGAGAGGGATAGAGAGTCAGGAACATCAAGGAGAGAGAAACATCTATCAGCTGCCTCCTGCACACCTCCTACTGGGTGTGTGTAGCAACCAAGGTACATGCCCTTGACTGGAATCAAACCTGGGACCTTTCAGTCCATAGGCTGACGCTCTATCCACTGAGCCAAACCGGTTAGGGCAGAACTGGGAGAGTCTTACAGCTATGGAGTCTGTGGGGCCAGCAGGTCCTACTAAAGTTTCCTTGAAGGGGGTGACTCTGCTCCTGGGTGACCCTGTGACCTGGGCTCCTTCCCCACTGTTCCCCTGCTGTCACCAGCCCACACCTCCCAAGGTGGCCCTGGGAAGGGTCTCCAGTCCACAGAATCATCTTCACAAGTGGCCTCTGGGAAGGCATGTCCTTCCTTTGGCTTAATTTGTCACCTTTTATGTCATGAAACCTCATCTCATTCTCTTAGCCTCTCTGTGCAGACCCAGGTCCTGTGTTTTAGTCTGTCCCCTGGGACTCTGTCACGACAGCTATCCCCACCTGCTTTGTTTTTTAATTATTGTTGACAGTATTACAGATGTCTCCCATTTTCTCCCTTTTTGCTCCCACCACCCAACCCCCGCCCCACCCCAGGCCTTCCCCACACTACTGTCTGTGTCCATGGGCTATGTATATATGCATATATGTTCTTTGGTTAATCTCTTCTCCTCCCATATCCTCCCCTCCCCTGAGATCTATTATTCTGTCCCATGCACCCATATCTCTGGACCTATTTTGTTCACTAGTTTCTTTTGTTCTTTAGATTCCACATATGAGTGAGATCATGTGATACTTATCTTTCTCTAACTGGCTTATTTTCCTTAGCATAATACTCTCCAGGTCCTCCATGCTGTCTCAAAGGGTAAGAGATCCTTCTCTTTTACAGCCCCATAGTGTTCCACTGTGCAAATGTACCACCGCTTTTTTATCCACTCATCTACTGATTCCAGATCTTAGCACTTGGACTGTTTCCATATCTTAGCTATTGTAACTAACACTGCTATGAACATAGAGGTGCATATATTTTTTCTGATTGGTGTTTGGGGATTCTTAGGATATATTCCCAGAAGTGGGATCATTGGGTCAATTGGCAATTTTTTGAGGAAACTCCATAATGTTTTCCACAGTGGCTGCCCCAGTCAACATTCTTACCAGCAGGGCACGAGGGTTCCCTTTTCTCCTCATCCTCGCCAACACTTGTTGTTTGTTGATTTATTGATGGTAGGCATTCTGGCAGGTGTGAGGTGATACCTCATTATAGTTTTAATTTCCATCTCTCAGATGACTGGTGACGTTGAACATTTTTTTCATATGTCCATTGGCCATCTGTACGTCCTCTTTGGAGAAGTATCTATTCAGGTCCTTTGCCCATTTTTAAATTAGATTGTTTGCCTTTCTGGTATTGAGTTGTATTGGTTCTGTACATAGTTTGGAAATTAACCCCTTGTCAGATGCACCATTGGCAAATATGTTCTCCCATTCAGTGGATTCTCTTTTCATTTTGTTGATGGTTTCTTTTTGCTGTACAGAAGGTATTTTAGTTAGATGTAGTCCCATTTGTTTATTTTTTCTTTGTTTCCCTTTTTCTAGGAGATGTATCAGCAAAAATATTGCTATGAGGGATGTCTGCGATTTTACTGCCTATGTTTTCTTCTAGGATTTTTATGGTTTCACAACTTCCATTTAAGTCTTTTATCCATTTTGAGTTTATTCATATGTATGGTGTAAGTTGCTGGTCTAGTTTCTTTTTATTTTTTTGCATGTACATGTCCAATTTTCCCAGCACCGTTTATTGAAGAGACTATCTTTATTCCATTATATGCTCCTGCATCGTTTGTCAAATATTAATTGGTCATAATGGTATGGGTAGATTTCTGTGTTCTGTTCCATTGCTCTATATGCCTGTTCTTTTTTTCTTTATTGATTAAGGAATCATATATGTGTCCTTATCCCCCTATTGCCCCCCACACCCCCTCATACCCTCACTCCCCTGGTGTCTGTGTCCATTGGTTAGGCTTATATGCATGCATACAAGTCCTTTGGTTGATCTCTCTCCCTTACCCCCACCCTCCCCTACCTTCCCTCTGAGGTTTGACTGTCTGATCGATGCTTCTCTGTCTCTGGATCTGTTTTTGTTCATCAGTTTATGTTGTTCATTATATTCCACAAATGAGTGAGATCATGTGATATTTATCTTTCTCTGATTGGCTTATTTCATTTAGCATAATGCTCTCCAGTTCCATCCATGCTATTGTAAATGGTAAGAGTTCCTTCTTTTTTACCACAGCATAGCATTCCCATTGTGTAGATGTACCAGAGTTTTTTAACCCACTCATCTGCTGATGGGCATTTAGGCTGTTTCTAAATCTTAGCTATGGTAAATTGTGCTGCTATGAACATAGGGGTGCATATATCCTTTTTGATTGGTGTTTCTAGTTTCTTGGATGGGAGAATATATTTGCCAATGTTATCACCAATAAGAGTTTAATCTCCAACATTTACAGGGAACTCATACAACTTAACAAAAAAAGATAAACACCCCAATCAAAAAATGGGCAATGGACCTAAATAAATACTTTTCAAAAGAGGACATATATGCCTGTTCTTGTGCCAGTACCAGGCTGTTTTGATTATAATGGTTTTGTAGTATAGTTAGATATCCAGAATTGTGATCCTCCAACTTTGTTCTTCTTTCTCAAGCCAGCTGGGGCTATTAGGGGTCTTTCTTGGTTCCATATAAATTTTTTAAATATTTGTTCCAGATCTGTAAAATACGGTGTTGTATGTTAATAGGGATTGCATTGAATCTGTAGATTGCTTTGGGTAGTATGGATATTTTAATGTTGCTTATTCTTCTGATCTATGAACATGGTATATGCTTCCAATTGTTTGTATCTATTTCTATTTCTTTTTTCAATGTCGTATAGTTTTCTGAATATAGGTCTTTTACCTCCTTGGTTAAGTTTATTCTTAGGTATCTATTTTTCAATGGTAAATAGGATTTATTTTTAGTTTCTCTTTCTGAGAGTTCATTATTGGTGTATAAAAATGCCATTGAGCCTGGCTAGTGGTTGAGCATTTACTCATGAACCAGGAGGTCATGGTTCAATTCCCATTCAGGGCACATGCCTGGCTTGAGGGCTCAATCCCAGTAGGGGTCATGCAGGAGGCAGCTGATCAAGGATTCTCTCTCATCATTGATGTTTCTATCTCTCTCTCCCTTTCTTTCTCTGAAATCAATAAAAACATATAAAAAGGAAAAAATGCCATTGATTTCTGTATGTTAATTTAGTATTCTGTTACTTTGCTGAATTCATTTATTAAATCTAGCAATTTTTTTGGTGGAGTCTTTAGGGTTTTCTATGTACAATATCATGTCATCTGTGAATAATGACAGTTTTATTTCCTCCTCTTAAATTGGATGCTTTTTCTTTTTTCTTTGTGTCTGATCACTGTGGCTAGAACTTCCAGTACTATGTTGAATAAGAGTGGTGAAAGCAGACATCCGTGTTTTGTTCCTGATCTTAAGGGAAATGCCTTTAGTTTTTGTCCATTGAGTATGATGTTGACTGTAGGTTTGTCATATATGGCCTTTATTATGTTCAGCTATGTTCCTTCTATCCCCACTTTGCTGAGAGTTTTTATAAAAAACAGGTGTTGGATTTTGTTGAATGCTTTTTCTGCAACTATTGATATGGTCATGTGATTTTTATCCTTCATTTTGTTTATGTGATGTATCACGTTTATTGATTTGCTAATATTGTACCAATCTTGTATCCCCCAAATAAATCCCATTTGGTCATAGTGTATGATCTTTTTAATGTATTGCTGGATCTGATTTGCTAATATTTTGTTGAGAAATCTATGTTCATCAGGGATATAGGCCAATAATTTTCTTTCTTTGTAGTGTCTTTATCTGATTTTGGAATTAAGATAATACTGGCCCAGTAAAAAGAACTTGGAAGTCTTCCCTCCTCTTGAATTTTTTAGAATAGTTTGAGGAGAGTTGATAGCTCTTCTTTGAATGTTTGGTAAATCTTGCCTGTGAAGTCATCCTGACTAGGACTTTTGTTTGCTAGGAGTTTTTCATATGTGTATGCAATCTTTAAAGAGTGTGACTACATTTTACATTCGGGGGCAAGGCGGGGACAGGCTAATTTTCCTGACTGTGCATGGAAGCGTAGTGTGGGAGGCAAAAGTTCACCAGAGCTCGATCCAAATCCCAACCCCAGGCGCAGCTACAGTGCAGCCTCGTATTCTAAAGCCCTTGAAGTCTTGTTCACTAGCTTGTCAAATGGGCCTAATAAAGCCTATCACCAGGAAGGTATATGGATTAGCATATACTCAGAGCTACTGGGACAGTGTTAGCACAAAGATCAACCAAAGGTGTCATTCCAGCAACTAGCGCTGGTCACAAGAACAAAAGCCAAGTGTCTTTTGAACAGGCACCCTTCAAACGGGGGCAGGTGGCCCAGGAGGTCCTGGGACAACAGGGCACACAGCCTTTGGGTTTTTAAACATTTCCCGCATAATCCACTAATATAATCGCTCATATGTAGGTTATTGGGAATTAACTCACATTTCATACCATGAGGCATAAAGCAGGAGAAAGGTGGGAAAACATGTCCATATTACAGTACACAGACACGAGCTCAGTTGTCATTGCTCCACCCCTGCCTCTCCTCTCTGTCCCACTAGGGAGCCTGACCCCATGGCACAGGGCCCACAACGCCATGGCGCAGGGCCCACGAATCCCTGAAAGGCTATATTTTGTATCTGTTCATTTTTCAGAGAAAAAAGTTTATAGTTTTCTTCATGATCCCCTTTATCCAGGGAACCCTCAGCCTAGTGAGAAAGATCCATACCCTGCCCTCCGTCTGAGGGGAGACAGCCCTGCCCTCAGGGAGCCCCAGTCAGAGGGGGACCCTGCCCTGGGACAGATCACGTCTGATGGAAGAAATACAACTGCTGTCCCCAGGCGCATCCCTGTGTGAGGGAAACCAGATATGAGGAACTACTTGGGAGCACTAGCACATGGTAAGCAGTTGTACCAGCTGAGCCCTGGACACTGGAGAGAGACTCGGCAGAGGCAGCTTCAGGAGCAGCAGACCGGGCCCCCTGCGCACCCTCCAGCCTCCTCCGCAGCCCCTCCAAGTTCGATGCTCAGGCTCAGTCCCGGCAGCCGTGGCCACAGACCTCAGCGAGCAATTAGTATTCTAAACATGAAATTAATTTATCCTACAAATATGAGAGCCTAGTAATTTGTTTCAGTTTTATTTTATTGTCAGATAGAATTCATTTTCTACATGATTTTATGGTTGGATAGGATTCATTAGAAATTTGCTCCCAACTACTTCACTTTGAAAACCCCTCTCCAGCCGCACAGCGCTAAGCGGCCTGGGCTTCCGTGGAGCGCGTTTGCCAGCGCCCAGCTGGCCGGCGCCTCCTCTCACTCTAATGTCCAACGCGGAAGAGCCAGGTGCAGAGATGGAGGGAAATCCTCCTGAGCTCCTGCTCCCGGTGGGACCTTTGATCACGGAAGGGTGGGGACCTACTGGCTCCACGGCTCCTCCCTGTTCTTTCCTGACATTGCAGCCCTCAGTCTCCGGTAACCACAGCTCTCATTTATTTAGCACTCACCGGGTCCCTAGCTTTGTTACCTGTTCTTGCTTCCATCTCTGCCTGCGCTCTTCTCACTATGAGGCCCCTGGAAACAGACCATCCAGACGCATGCTCGGCCTGTGTCTACACAGACCCTAAATGCCAACCTGGCCCATCACGTAAGACGTCAGCCTCAACCACAGTCTCTGCTTTAACGTGGGTCCTCACTGACCTCAGCTGTACTCTCTGAATAAAACCCTGAATGCCTCCCCTTTTATTGTCCAAGCAGGTACCAGGGCTTCATCTCCCTTCAGATGGAGGTTTCCCTCAGACTGGGGCCCCCTAAGGGCAGGGTCCTGTCTCCCCTCAGACTGGGTCTCTCTGAGGGCAGGGCCCTGTCTCCCCTCAACCTGGGGCTCTCTAAGGGCAGGGCCCTGTCTCCCCTTGGACTGGGGCCCCCTGAGATCAGGCTCTGTCTCTTCTGTCTGACCCGGTCACACTGAGGCTGGCGGAGGCTGAGTCTCAATCCCTCATATGCACACAGGCCAGTTCTCCTGGTTACATTTACTCACTGTACCCACTGCTGCTCTTTACAGCACAGACCCTGACTGTAACCCATCACCTGCATAACTACCTGTTAATGTCTGTCTTCCCCTCTGGATTGAAGGTTCGGGGCGTCAAGGACACGTCTGGCTTGTTCACTGCTCTGTCCCAGCATCTGCCACGCTGCCGGGCACCTGGGAGGTCCCCAGGAAGTACGCCTGCGCTGAGGGACCAACGCATGAGTGCTCCCTGCAGGACCCTGTCACAGCGGACCCAGGAGTCAGAGCCCCGAGGTGCACTGGGCTGGGGGCTTTTCCCACGGACACTGGATGAGCTCACGTGTTCCTCCCGATAGCTCTAGGAGATCAGCACGCAGAGGTGAAGTAACACGGGGATTAGGGATGAAGACCGTGTGGTCTGCAGCGCACCTGTGCTCCTCACCAACTTGAGATCTCCAACTTGTTTCTTACCTTCTCTGGACCTTCACTAGCCCATCTCTGAAATGGGGATAAGGACGTCAGCTGCCCCAGACATGGATCTCAGAATAAATGTAAAGTGCTTACAGTTTTGCTTGGTTCACAGGAGATACTCACTCTATAGCACCGGCCAGCCTGTCTGAGCAGTGAGCCAGCCAGGAGCCAGAACTCAGGGGCCTAGGGGCCAGGCTCCAGCCTCCACCAGCACCAGCCTCCACCAGTGCCAGCCTCCACCAGCGCCAGCCTCCACCAGTGCCAGCCTCCACCAGTGCCAGCCTCCACCAGCTCATTCTCTCTCCTCGGGGAAGTTCCAGTGCCTTCTCACTGGTCTCTGTGAGGCTTAAACAAGAGAGCACAGCTGGAAGCAACCAGCCCAGAGCCTGACTCTCCACTCACCCTCCACATGGCCTCCTCCCTGCTCTGCTCGCTCTCTCATCTCCCGCTCTTCAGCAGGAGCTACTTCTGATGCCGCCATAATTTGCTGATTACATAAGTGAGTCTTTGCTGGGTGGCGAGTCTCACTTACTGGAGAGGCTCCAGCGAGTCATCTATTATTCACGCCGTCCAGTCTCTCCAGACAACAGTGATAGAAAGAAAAGCCCGTGCAAAGGGAGAGAGGGAAGGGACATCCTCGGGAGCAGGTGGGCCTGGCACTGCTGCTTCAGAGGCTCAGGGAGCAGGCAGGGCCTTCAGGGTGTCTCTGAAGAGCTTCGCTTCCTGAAGGGCCAAGGTCATCAGCAGAATAAGAGGCAGGAAGGGAAGCAGTTCCAGGGCCTGAGCAGCTCTTGGGGCTCATGGTACCAGGCAGAGCCCCAACTCCCAACTGGGGAGCCCCTACTTAGACACTGAGGCGGGGCTGAAAGGAAGACATGTAGGGAGGAAGGACACACGGTCCTGCCTCAGGGAGCCCCAGTCTGAGGGGGACACGGCCCTACCCTCAGGGAGCCCCAGTCTGAGGAGAGACACGGTCCTGTCCCCAGGGAGCCCCAGTCTGAAGGGGACACAGCCCTGTCCTCAGGGAACCCCAGTCTGAGGGGGACACAGCCCTGTCCTCAGGGAGCCCCAGTCTGAGGAGAGACACGGTCCTGTCCCCAGGGAGCCCCAGTCTGAGGGGGACACAGCCCTGTCCTCAGGGAGCCCCAGTCTGAGGAGAGACACGGTCCTGTCCCCAGGGAGCCCCAGTCTGAGGGGGACACAGCCCTGTCCCCAGGGAGCCCCAGTCTGAAGGGGACACAGCCCTGTCCTCAGGGAGCCCCAGTCTGAGGGGGACACAGCCCTGTCCTCAGGGAGCCCCCATCTGAAGAGAAGATAAAACCTCTGCTCTCAAGCAGCTCCAAGTCTAAAGAAAAAATGTCCCCTCCCAGACTCTGAAAACACACGTTTTTCTGTGAGCAACTGAGTGGATATTTCTATTAATCTTCATGAGAAACTAGAAACAAGGGTGATATGGTGTCACAGACACGTAGAAGGCTCCTCCTAATGCCTGTGGATTGGGGGAGATGCTCGAGGGCGCGTTTGTAAATATCACACTTTTGCGCAGTGGGAATGACCTGTAGTTACAGCTGATGGCGATGGATAGAGCACATTCCCTAGGCTGCCCTCCCTCCCGAAGCTCCAAAATGTGAGTGAAGGAAAAAACAAAATAGAAACAATTATTAACTCCAAGAAAATTAAAAGTTGTCTAAGAAATAAACTGTTATTATACGTGGCTCTTTTCTAAACAGTATTTGTATAATCATAAATGTTAATGTAAGTAGCAAATACCTACTAGTATTTTTAAGCAAAAATGATGATAAAACTCTATCGGAGACTGTGGGGAGCGTGAGCATGCTGCTGGGGAGTGGTGGGAGTAATAGCAGCTGCGAAAGCTCAGGCTCCGTTGGGGGGAGTCAGTGATAATGTCTCAAAGGAAAAAATCCAGAAAACGCCAATAAGAGAAAAATAAACAGAAGAAAGAGGTGAAGAGTTGAAGGACTGCCCCTCAGGAGAGAGGCTCCTGGTGGGGAGATGGCAGCTGGACACTGTTCTTCCATGGTATAAACCTATTTATCTAAAACTTGGATAAAAACAAAAATTACTATCTATAATAATAAAAGTGTAATATGCTAATTAGACCGGACGTCCTTCCGGACGACCTTCCAGACGAAGCCGGGGCTGCGAGGGAAGCCCAGGTCCAGGGTGCCAGAGGGAAGCTGGTGCCGGCAGCCGGGGGAAGGAAGGCCTACTCTTGCACAAATTTCGTGCACCGGCCTCTTGTACTTCTTATAAGAAGGAGGATGCTGTCAATCTCTATCTGGTGAACAGGTGCCACCTGGTTCATCCAGTCAGTGGAGAAAATATCAAAGCGGCCCAGAACCTGGAGAGCCACCGGGAGCTGTCACCACAGCCTGTCAGGGCGCCGAGCATCCTGCTGCCCGTACTGCCCACAGGGAACAGGGCAATGGCCAGAGATGCGGACTCCGGCCTGGAAATATCGGCCACACACGTCCTCAAAGTGAGTAGTCCATCGGGTCGAATCTGAACTCCTGCCCTTTCAGGCTTTGATATCATCAAGAATAAAATGGGCTTATATCCAGCCCTTTACAATGTATAAAGCTCTTTCACATTTTTATGTGAAATGTCAGCTTTGAGCCTGCCAATCCAATAATACTCTTCTCCTTTAAGAGCCAAAATACGGGGTTTGTAGAATAAAGCAGTTGACTGCAGATTGCATCATAATAGGAGATGGGAGATGGGCATATCCATGGCCTCCGCTCTGATGGCACTTGGGGATCACCTGGATAGCTTAAAAATACCCATGCCCACGCCCTCCCTGCTGAATTAGAACTCCTGGGGTGGGACAAAGTTTCCCCGGGTGATTCTGATGCCCAACTCCATGTCCTGCTCCTCAACACACACCCTTCTGTGGCCATGAGGGAAGGCCCGGTCATCACAAGAACAAAGATTCCTTGTCACTCACACAGCCGAGAGTGGGTCCAGACCGCTCTCCTGGGCAGTGGTCCTCCATATGATCCCGTGTTCTCGGCTCCTTCAGTCTGCTGGCTCCTCCTCCTCAGCACAGGCTTCCCGGGTTGCCATGGCAGGAGGCAAAGCACTGAAGGCATTGGCTCCTTCATTAAATGCTTCCGTCTCTAAGTGGAGCACATCACTTTCACTTGCAACCAACTGTCCAAATTGAGTTCTGTGACCCCCACATAACGGCAAGTGTGGGTGTGTGTGCATAGTAGAGGAACAGCTGATGTGGGTATCCTGGAGGTGCTTTCTGCTCCCTGCATGGCCACTCCTATCCCCTCCATTCTCCCTGTCCTTACCCCCTGTCCTTACCCCCTTATAAGGCCTGGCTGGAACCCCATCTACTGCTTGAAGCCCTCCTTGGCCACTGCTTTTGCCTGGATCCCCTTGGCCTGGCCAACAGCAGTTCTCACCATCTGTGGGATGTATTTTGGCATTTGTAGTTCATTAGGCATTTTTAGAGTCTTTGCATTTCCTCGATTGCAAATATTTTAATCTCCTGAACTTTGAGCAAAGTAATGAGAGGGATTGCAGTTCTGATCAACAGGGAAGAGTTTAGTGGGGAATTGGGAGGCGTGGGAGCCCGGAGAGGAGGTTAAATGTGAAATGTCAGCTTTGAGCCTGCCACTGCTGGGGGTGGGGGTCCGCGGTGCACGTGAACCCTGGGACTTGCAAAGATTATTTGCAAAACTCCCTCCTCCTGGGAAGCTTAGTCTATAAAAGTGAACAGCAGTTAAGAGATGGGCATCTTGGCAGAAGGCCGGCCTCAGAACTGCTAATCATCTCAATGAGGGAATAAGAAGCATTGGAAAGGCTACAGGCTGCCTGGGAAGCCCACCGAGGAGCTTGGGACTTAAAAGGACAGGTACAAACACGGATGGTGAAGGACATTGCTCCCTCTCGGCTCCCCTTGCATCTGAGCAGACGGGTCCCTGCAATTGCACATGATGGTCTCTTTCTGCGGATACTGCCTTTTATTTATTTATTTATTTGTTTGTTTGTTTGTTTTTTTGTTTGTAACAAACTTAACGCTGTATACCAGGTACTGCTGCTTTATAAATACTAACTTATTTTTTATCTTATTTCAATCCTGTGAGAGTAGCTGTTCCCCTTATTCCTCTTTGTAGATGAGGAAACCGAAGTTAACGAATTTTCTCAAGGTCATCAGTAGCGAGGGGCCGAGCCACTAGCTCTTTCACCACAGAGACAAACTGTCATATGCCCAGCAACTAACCACAGCACGCACACAGCAGGCATGCGAGTGCTCTCGGATGAATGGGTGCTGTCTTGTTTCCCTCTGCAACCAGACTGGGTTCAGATCCACTTGCATCACGTGTAGATGTGAGACAGGGCCAGTTTTTCACTTCTCTGTACCTTTGTTTTCTCGTCAGTGCAGTGGGCTAATCACGGGCCTCGCCAGTGTTTGTAAGGATGACAGCAATGCCTGGTACAGAGGAAACAATGGCATGTTAGTGATGTCATTTTACATGCCACGTCTTAGCTCGTCAGACTATAAGCTTTTATAAATCCACATTAACCTTTTTATTTTTTTTTCCATTTCTGATGCTGCCTGGAATGTGCTAAGCGTATAGTTTTAAATACTATCCTGGAGTAAGGAATTGTCTCAGTTATCTATCGTTGCATAACACAACTTAGCAGTTTAAAACAGCACACATTTATTTCCCCACAGTTTCTGGGGTGAGTAATGGAGGCATAGTTTAACCAGTTCTTCTCCTTCATGACCTATCACGAATATCTATAACTGAGATGTCCATCCAGGGCTGTGGTTTCATCTCAAGGCTCAACTGGGGAAGAGCCTGCTCCCAAGTTCACTCTATGATAATTAACAGAATGTAGTTCTGCCATGGCTGTCGGACTGAGGGCTGCAGTTCCTTGCTGGTCGTTGGTTGGTGGTGACCCTCAACATCTTGTCATGTGGACCTCTCCAGTTCACTTCATCAGACGAAGTTCAGGAGAAGAGGAGGCAGAAGAGAGAAAGAAAGAGAGAACAAGAGAGAGAGAGAGAGAGAGAGCTAACAAGATGGAAGTCACAGTCTTTGTAACCTAATCATGACAGTATCATTCCACCACTTCTACCATATTTTATTGGTTAGAAGCAATCACTAGGTCCAGCCCACACTCAGGGGGAGGAGATTACACAAGGGCATGAACACCAGGAGGTGAGGGTCAGGGAGCCCGTGTCAGAAGCTGCCGATTAGAGAGCTCAAACAGACAGTATTTGTTGACTGAACTCAAGAGCCAGCTGCTTTGGACCAAAGTGTGCAAGGAGGAGAGGCTGATGTTTAGGGCTCTGACTAGCTCTGCCCCTAGGGCAAGTCCCCTTAAACCTTCTTGGGCCTTAGTATCCACTCCTATAAAATGAGCAGCCTGGATTAGGAGATGTCTGTCTTCCAGCCAGCCCTCTGGAGTTCTAGGTTCTTTGAATTTAAAAGGTATTAACTCAATGGAGCTGATGAAGTGATTTTCTCTGCATTCTTGGGAATCTGCCAGGTACAAGCTCATGCGAATCCCTTCCAGGCTCCCAGACTGACTGAGGTGAGGGGTGGATCACTGCCTCCCTCCCACCAACCACGTTGCCCATCCCCCCAGCCGTGGTGGAAGGAGAAAGCAGATGGGCAGAGTCCTCAGGAAAGCAAAAGTCCCAGGCGACTTCATTTGCCTTCTCCTCCTTGTCCCAAATTGCTCTGGAGACTAAATCACAGCCCAGCACCAGTGGCCAGGCGGGCTGGTATCCACCCTGGGCGAGATGAAAGGCCCTCTCTAGGTTCATCATTCAGAGCAGCAAGCCCTGCACAGAGCATGTGATCAGAATAGCTGCATGTCCTGAGGCTGATCGCGGCACTGCAGCATGGCTGGCTCCCACACTTCCCTCGGAATTCTTCTTGCCTTGCTGCTGTCTTACCCCTGCTCTCCTTCCTCTGACAGCTCAACAGGAGCCCACCCTGCAGGTCTTCCCTTGTAAACAACCCTCTCTCCCCCACAGAAAGAGTGACAGGAGCACAAGGAGCCCAGGCCACCAGTGGGGGAATGGAAGTTTGGAGACCCTAGTCCTGGTCCTGGCTGTGTCCCCACTTGTGCTGTGGCCCTGAGTGAGTTCCTTTCCCCGCCGACCCTCAGTTTCCTCATCCATCCAATGAGGAGTTTGGATTCGATGACTGCTGAAGTCTCTTCCAATTCCAAAATCCCCTGGTCCTTACATTTCCCCAAACCGAGCAGGGAAATTAGGGGGTAGGATGTGTTTGGCTATAAGTGACAGAACGTACATAAAATGTGGCATCCACACTTTTATCCACTTAATCAGAAGGATAGAGAAGGAGGTATCAGGACTGGGGCTATGGTTCGGCAATGTCACTCTATCATCGTCTTTTCCGAGACGTCCCTCCCCGGAAGCCCGAGATGCCATAGCGATCAGCATCATGCCTTCCTGGGATGGGGTCGAGCTCAGGAGACAGAGCAGGGGCTCTCCCTGATGCTGCTGCCTCACCAGGGAGAAAAGCTCTTCCCTCAGTCTTATAATGGGTTGAATTGTACCCCCCAAAATATGCTGAAATACCTTTAAAGATCATCTTTTTTAGAAATAGGGTCATTGCAGAATAATGAGTTAAGTTGAGATTGAACTGGAGGAAGGTGGGCCCCTAATGCAATATGACTTCTGTCCTTATAAGAAGAGGGGAATAGATAGAGGAGAGACAGTCCGGTGAGAATAAGACCCCTGGGGAGAATGCCATGAGACGATGGAGACAGATTGGAGCTGTGGAGCCATAAGCCCAAGAGCGCCCAGGAGTCCCAGTAACCCCAGAAGCTAAGAGAAGAGCATGGAACAGATTCCTCCCAGAGCCTTTGAGAGACTGTGGCCTTGTCTGATCATGGCTCTGCAGCATGGCTGGTTCCCAAGCTTCCCTCGGAATCCTTCTTGCTTTTAGACTGCTAGCCTCCAAAACTGTGAGAGAATAGATGCCTGTCGTTTTAAACCACCCATTTCATGGTAGTTTGTGATGGCAGCCCGAGCTGGCGAATGCATGCCCCATTGGCCAGAACTGATTAATAAGTAAATCACCTATTGGTAACTGCGCTCATCACTTCCAGGACAACCATGGTTCATCATCGTGTGAGGCTGAGCTCATCACTTCCAGGACAACCGAGTCTAATATCCATGTTTGAAATGAGAAAAATGAGGCCCAGGTAGGGGGAGCCCCTATTTTCCGTTTCTGCCACCCCATGACGGCATGTCTCCTCCTTGCGGGTGTGGGGCTTCCACGTCTGGGTTCTATGGGATTTCCACCCTTAGTCCATGCTATGTGGTTCTGGCTTGTACAGATTTGAGCAAATTGCAAAGCAATGGTTGACAAGAGGCAAAGTAAGAAAAGACTCCCCTGGCACCTGGCTCCTGGCTGGGTTCAGCCAATGGGAGTCAGGGGCAGGAAAGAGGAGGGCAGGAGAGAGAGGAAAGATGGGGCATTTCTTTCTTGCTCCTCTGCCTCGGGAGCCTGTATAGCTGCAGGTCCCTGGCTCCCATTGAGACCCACCCACTGGGACTCAACCACTGGGACACACTCACTACAGCTCCACTCTGCACCAGGAGACTCTAGTGCAGCGGTTCTCAACCTGTGGGTCGTGACCCCTTTGGCGGTCGAACGACCCTTTCACAGGGGTCGCCTAAGACCATCCTGCATATCAGATATTTACATTATGATTCATAGCAGTAGCAACATTACAGTTATGAAGTAGCAATGAAAATAATTTTATGGTTGGGTCACAACATGAGGAACTGTATTTAAAGGGCCAGAAGGTTAAGAACCACTGTGTCTAGTGAGATCTCATGCTGCCTCCTGCCTTTGCCCCTCCACCCTGGGATGATAGCTGCTTCCTGCTGTTTTTAATTTCCAGGTCAGCTGACCCCTCCCATCACCTGTTGACCAATTCCCTGCATTAACACTACGGTGTCGGGTGAATTTCCCGCCAAAATATAAGATGGCGCGTTAAAATGCCTATATCTTTTGAAGTATGGGTTTGATTGAAATGAAATATTTGGTAATACGCAGTTACAATCGGCCCGAGTTTACACGTTTCCCGCACTCCACCGCAAATCTATATGAACCGAGTTTAAGACGGCTCCCGCGGAGTACGTGCAATTCACGCGAGCCGACTTAACTCGTTTCCCGCAACCCAAGTAAATCACGTCAGCCGTATTGGAGTTCCACAATAGCCACTCCACCCGGCTCCTGGCTGCTGGTCCTAGCATGGTCAACCAGCCAGGTGCTGCAGTCCAGGGGGTTGGGGGTGGCATGGATGTCCGTCCAGTCCCTGGATGGGCTGCTGAGGATGCCACTTCCACCCTCCTCGGATCCACACCCAGCCATGGTGGTTTCCTGTGTGAACTGAGAGGCTTGTTGGTGTTTCACCTGGAGGCATGGCTGGCTGAGTCTATCTTCACCTTGAACGAGTCATAATTCAGGAAACAGAGTGAAAGAAACAGGGCCTGCTGATGGTGGACACAGCAAACGCCTGGAAGGTGGTAGAAATCACCGCCTTTGGACAGCCCCGCGTACAAAATCGGCTGAAGAGTGTGCTTCTGAGCCTGGTATCGAGGCTCCAGGAACCTCATGCCCCAGATGAGAAGATGGAACAACTGGAAGAGTTCTTGGAGAGCAGACGCCCAGCTCCTGTTGCATGATATTGCCAGGAGACTAGGAAACCAGACCTGCTTCTCTACCCAAGTTCCCAAGGAGCGGGACCCTTCAGACTCAGCTTTCTCCTCCCTTTTGCCTGGTGGATAGTGGTTTGATTATTTTGATGTACTAGTAATTGTCAGCGCTGGTGTAGTAAGAAAACTAATTTCCATTCTGTAAAAAAAAAAAAATCACTTCAGTTATAAATTCCTTAAGAGATTTGTGTTTTCCTGGTTCCCGGCTCACATAGATTCCCTGTATCCCAGCTCCCTGCGCTTCCTCGTTCATCCTGCACTTTAAGGGCTGGTTTGCCTGTGTCTGTCCCTTCTGATGGGCGTGTTGTGTGAGAGCAGGGACCATGTCTGCTAGCTGGTCATTGCCTCCCATTGTATCCCTAAACCAGTAAGTGTCCAATTATCACCTGAATGAGTGAGTGAGTGAGTGAGTAAATGAATGAGTAAACGACTTTCTCTTTCTCAGTCATTCAACCCTTTTTTCTCCAAGAAAATAATTCTTGCTGCATGGCCTTACCTGTAGGTCTCCCCACTGTTTCACTAAGCAGGTCCGTATAAGGCAAACCATCCAGAGATTGTTGCTCACCCAGGCTTCCCATCTTCAAGGTACATCTCCTGGGTAGGGGGCTCACCAGGGCTGTTGAGCAGAGGAGACAGAAGATTGACAAGGCACAGAGACCCACACAGAGCCGGGTGATGGGATTCTAGCTGGAGCTGTGGTGTGGTTCCTCCAGGGAGCTCCCTCCTGGTCTCAGGAGCCATGGATCTGTTAGAGCTTCCTGAGCAGAAAGGCCCTGAGCTGTCTCTCCTTCCTGGTGGTCGGATCCCCTGGCTGCTGCCCCGAGCCCAGCTTTACTGGAGTGAGACAGGGACACAGAGCGAGGCAGAAAACTGGCTCTGCTCCAGGTTGAGGGCTGGGTGGGAGGGCCACGCCTGGTTTGGCAGCCTAGCGTGGAAGGGGAGTGGAGTGCCAGGTGGAGGGAGGGAAGCACAGGCACAGACCCAGGACCATGGCTCTGGTCGGAGCTGCTGTTTTCCTTTCCTCCTTCCGAAGCCCACACATCACATTTCAACCAGCTCAGAGGATGTGCACAGCAGCGGGAGGCGGGCTGCAGAGACGCGGAGCATCCAGCCATAGCTCCTCGGCCCCATATGCTGATGGAAATAAACAGGAGAGCAATGCACAGCAGCAGCCTTCTCTTCATAGGCAACAGCATCTGCTTCTGCAGCCAGGCTAAGAGCCAGAGGGCAAGAGAAGAGGGCAGCGGGACACTTAGGCAAGGGCTTAGCAACCAGGGTCTGAGGGTCAATTTGTGCATCCCTCTGCCTCCAAGAAGGACTTCAAAGAGTGCAGCCCAGGAAGACTCCTTGGACACCACCCAGGAGATGAGATTCCCCAAACGGTAAAGTGCAGCTCGCCACACGTCTCAGCAGAGGAGATGGTTAAATGGAAGAGGAGTCTGAATGGTGCGGGGGAGGGCAGACCCCTCTGCCTGTGCCAGCCAGAAGTCCACCTGGGGACACTGGCTCTCCACATGGTGTGGTGAGGAGTGGGAAGGACAGAGGGAGTTCTGAACAGTGTGGGTGGGGTGGGAGGAGGGAGTGAGGGGGGTGCATGGCCAGTGCCCAGGGAATATGATAGCAATGAACACCCACCATGTACTGAGCATGTCCTAGGAGCCAGGCACGGTACTAGGTACTTTTATTCATTATGCCTTTAATCTTTAAAATAACCCGCTGAGACAGCTACGATTGTCCTCATTCACAGAGGAGGAAAGCCAAGTCTCAGAGACTCACTAGGTCACACAGCTCTGTGTGAGAGGCCCAGCCAGGCCTGGAAACCTGGTCTGCTGGCCTCCAAACCCATTACCCCTGTGGTGACATCTGTGCCCAGCCCCACAGGCTCAGAGCCATCACCGCGGCACCAGGGCCAGGCAGAGCCACGGCTCCCTGATGGCCTGCAGAGGGACCACCCTAGAGCCAATAACATTGGGTAGAGGGATCCCAGGGTCTGCTTCCACCTGTCTGGAGGCCTTTGCTTAGGGCAGCTGGAGGCCCAATCATCTCACCTTGAACTTCTAACTCTATCCTGATGATTCAGAAGGGGATGGGAACCCAGCTTCCCCTCTGGCCCTAAAGCCTCATAGTAACATCTTCCCTACAATCTCCCTGCACTGCCTTAGCTCAAACCCTTGCCATCTCACCTGGCCTAGCTGGGCAGCCCCCTGCCTTTGCCCCACAATCCTTCTCAAAGGCAAAGCTGGACATGTCGCATCTCTTAAAACTAAGTCTTCCAGGACCACTTTTGCCCATGAATAAAGCCTAAATTCCTTAGTTTGGCATTCCAATCCCAAGCTGGCCCTAGCCTACCTTCCCAGGGCCTCCCTTCTCCCATCCTCTACATTCCAGGGAGCTTATCATTGTTTCCCAGATGTCCTTACATTTCCACACTTCCTGGCCTTGGCTCCTGCTCCTGCTCCTGCTCCTGCTCCCTCTGCCTGGGCTGCTTCCCTGTGTCTGGTTTTTCCTTAGCAAAATGTCACCTTCCCTATGACGCTTTCCCCAGCAGCTTCTCCTGGTACTATCTCCTTCCTTATAGACCCCTCTGAGTTTGTGATGAAGAAGATGATGATAAGATAATAGCAGGCACCTCTGTGGAGCGCTCTGTCTTTGCTGGGCACTCTTCAAAGCTCTGTTCATCCATTAACTAGTTTAATCCTCACAGTGACCCTAGGAAGTAGGTGCTGTATTATCCCCATCTTGGAAGTGAAAAAGGAAGGCCCAGAGAGGTTAAGTAACTTGCCCCAAGTCACACAGCTAGTGAGTGGAGAGTAGCCAGGACCTAACCACAGTGGAGAGGTTCCAGAGCCTGTGCCCTTAAGCACTCCTTGAGGCCCCGCCCCACCAAGAACACTCATGGGGTGTCTGAAGGTACCTCTACAGGAGCAGCGCTCACCTTATCACAGAGGCTGTTACTTGCCTGTCTCCCTGATGGTCTGTGAGCTCCTTGAAGACCGGGCCTGTCCTATGAGTCTCGCATGTCATGCGTCTAGCACAGCACCAAGGATAGGAATGAACAAGGCATTTGTTGGCAAGAGCAAATCAGTGACGTGTAACGATAATTAATTTAGAGTGCCATTCCATCTGAGTCACCACAGGAGAGAGATAAAGCTCCCAAAATGATGACCCAGTTGTGAGATGACCCACTTCTCTGCTGTCTCCCAGGCAGGTGAGAAATGAGGCCAGGAAAAGTGTTCAGTGCAGGGGCCCTTAATGAGGCTCTGTCCACATGGCGGGGGGAGAGGGGGGAAGTGTCACATGTTCCTTCACTGTCCCTTGGACCAGGGCTCAGGACAGGGGAAAGGAATGTGACTTTTTCCTTTTCCCAAATGCCCAGGTCCCTGGTAATACCTCACGGTGTTTGTGGGCTCACCAGGTTCCAGAGGTACCCACCTGCCCCTTCTCTGACCCGCATGACTGGCTGTAGAGACAGAAGCAGAGCTGAGACTTACAGAAGTTGGGTGGAGACGATGATAAGTTCTATAAGCCACTCAAATTCACTCATGAGCCCATCATCTACACACACAACCTGATCTCTTACAAGGTCCCCATCTCAGCTCTACCAGACATCTGCTTATCCAGATGACAAACCTAGTACCCCCAACACCTCCCTCCCCCTCACCCCTACACCCAGCCAGTCCCAGTGTTACCGTGATCAATAGCTAGTTATCGTGGTCAATAGATAGTTAATATTAATAAAGGAGGAGAGCAAAGGGAAGGCCAAACATGATATGCATAGTCATCTGGTAGCTTCACCAGGAAGCTACAACTTCACACACCTTCCTCCAGGGAAGCACTCCTCAGCCTCATCTGGGACACTGTAAGTAGTCTTTCCTTGATCACAAGGGTTTTACCTCTC